>NC_091998.1:61448088-61655588 GCF_044704955.1 Pristiophorus japonicus | reverse complement strand
AGGGGGTGATGGGTGAGCGGGACTCGGTGCGAGTTAGGACACGGGTCAGTGAGCACAGGGGGTGATGGGTGAGCGGGACTCGGTGCGAGTTAGGACACGGGTCAGTGAGCACAGTGGGTGATGGGTGAGCGGGACTCGGTGCGAGTTAGGACATGGGCTGCCGAGTTTTGATCATCGGGCTCAGGCTCGTGATCTCTTGTGTATTTCATGTTCACTGTGACTGTGATTTATTTTTCCCCCTCTCCAGGTTTAATCTGTTCCAGAGTTCTGAGTCGATCCCGCCCAAGTTCCTGGAGGATAAAAACAAAGTGGTGGACCGTGCCACGCAGCTTGTGGAGCTGGCCAGCGAGACGTGGCTGGTGACTGGGAGGCACCCTGTGCCCATCATCACAGCGGCAGCGTACCTGGCCTGGCAGTCCCTGCTGCCTGGGCACCGCCTCAAGTGCAGCCTGAGCCGCTTCTGCAGGCTGGCCGGGGTCAGACAGCCTCCGCCCGCCTCGAAGCGGGTGAGGGAGATCGCCGGCGTTCTGCTCCGGATGGCACCGCAGCTGGCGTGGCTGGCAGCGCAGCGGGTCGACCTAAAGACTGTGGTGAAGTACACCGCCGATATCCTCCGCCATCGCAACTTGTTGCTCAGGCAGGCCCTGAACGGCACTTGGGGGGAAAACACTGGCCCACAAACAGAGCTGAGCGAAGGAATGACATCAGAAACAAGCGAGGAGGGGGGGAGCGAGGAGGGAGGGAACGAGGAGCGGGGGAGCGGGGCGGGGGGGAGCGAGGAGAGGGGGAGCGGGGCAGGGGGAGCGGGTGGGGGGGAGCGAGGAGAGGGGGAGCGAGGAGAGGGGGAGCGGGGCGGGGGGGAGCGAGGAGAGGCGGAGGGGGAGCGAGGAGAGGGGGAGCGGGGCGGGGGGGAGCGAGGAGAGGGGGAGCGGGGCGGGGGGGAGCGAGGAGGGAGAGACCAAGCGCTCACTTCAGGACCAGCCACGTGGGGCAGGGGAGGTCGAGCCGCGGCCTAAGCGGCCAGCGCCGATCTTCCTCCCTCCCTGCCTCACAGAAAGGAAGAGGAGAAAGTTCAGCCCAGAGCCAGGGGGAAGCCTTGGTACCGAGCCGATCACCGGAGAGGAGGAGATATCCGACAGCGAAATCGAGCAGTACCTGAGGACGCCCGAGGAGGTGGCAGTGTTCCGGGCAGCGAGTGCCATCCTCTGAGCGGCTCCCTGGGCTCTGCCACTCAGCCGGTGACCCTGACCCTGGCATTGCTTGTAGTACAGAGCCGGTTACCCTGGCACTACTTGTTGTACAGAGCCAGTGCCCCTCGAGGCCTATCTTCAGCCTCTGGTCTGTGCGGAGTCGCTAAGCCAGCGGCAGACATGCTAGAAAGTGTTTGTGCTCAGCATGGTACCCTCATGACTGAATATCCAATGTCTAGAGCAGAGTGTTAGTCTCACATTTTCATTATTTTTGGTTGTTTAAACTTGCTTTTATTGGATTGTATGATCAATTTCTGTTAACCATTTGAGCAGGGGCCCGAGTGAATAATGTGATTGTTATTGTATCTCACAAACCACTCTCCCTCGGCCTATACGATACCAACGCCTGTACTGGACACTTGGTGCTCTGATGGGGTTGCACTGACCTTCATGCTTTCGTTTTCTCCCAAGTTTTTGTTTAAACTTTTGTTAAGTGTAGGTTAGATGACAGGGAGCGTCTGTACCCCAGGGAGCGTCTGTACCCCAGGGAGCTTCTGTACCCCAGAGAACTGATGCAGGGAGCGTCTGTACCCCAGGGAGCATTTGTACCCCAGAGAACTGGTGGACGGAGCGTCTGTACCCCAGGGCGGGTAGGTGCAGCTGCGATGAATGAACTTGAACACACCTTCATCGTGCGAGTGCTTTTGCAGAACCCCGACCTGTGGAAAATTGCTCAACTCGTGGACCTGGGCCCCTTGAGTATGTTCCGCCATTCAATTAGATCATGGCTGATCAGTTCCTTAATTCCATTTCCCAGCCGTTGAACATAATCGCTTAATACACATCCCCAACCTCAGTCTTGAGTGTTTTCATTTACCCCCAGCACCCACAGGTTGGTAGCTTAGTTCAATAAAAAATGTTATCGAAATGATTTGAAGCACAGGAAGGGATATGGCCTTTCTGTTATTTAGAGACTGTTAATAAATGCTGTGTCAGGAGCAGTGTGTTGATCAACTGTCCAGTGCTGAAGCAGCCAAACGGTGTAAGGTGCACATGTCTCAGTATAATTGTTCAGGACGGTGGGACCTGCATTATCCACACTCCTATTTACCTGAACCATCAGCTCATTACACAGCCACTAACACCCCCATCTCCATTGCTCCCCCCCGCCTCTCTCCCCCCCCCCCCCCCCGCCTCTCTCCCCCCCCCCCCCCCCCCGCCTCTCTCCCCCCCCCCCCCCCCATCTCTCTTTCCCCCACCACATAAATTAGATGGGTTCGAGCTTGTTATTTGTATTGTGCTTGTCTTCATTCTGGTGCTGGTACAGCTGATAAGCTCCCAGTGGCTGAGGGACATTGAAATAAATCTGTTTTAGTGATGTTGGCCAGGAAACCCTATCTCTTTAGTGGTGTTAGTCTTCTAAGTAGTGCCATGGGATCTTTTACGCCAGGTTGAGAGGGCAGACGGGGGTCTCGGTTTAATGGCTACTACTTCTCCGACTGTGTAGCCCTCCCTCAGTACTGCCCCTCTGACGATGCAGCACTCCCTCAGTACTGGCCCCTCCGATAGTGTAGCACTCGCTCAGTGCTGCCCCTCCAGCAATGCAGCCCCCCCCCCCTCAGTACTGCCCCACCGACAGTGCGGTGCTCCCTCAGTACTGCCCCTCCGACAGTGCGGTGCTCCCTCAGTACTGCCCCTCCGACAGTACAGCACTCCCTCAGTATTGCCCCTCCGATAGTGCAACACTCCCTCAGTATTGCCCCTCCGGGAGTGCAGCACTCCCTCAGTACTGCCCCTCCGATAGTGTAGCACTCCCTCAGTATTGCCCCTCCGATAGTGTAGCACTCCCTCAGTATTGCCCCTCCGATAGTGTAGCACTCCCTCAGTACTGCCCCTCCGATAGTGTAGCACTCCCTCAGAACTGTCCCTGCGGCAGTGCAGCACATGAGGCCCACATTGCGACCTATAAATTCCAAAGACAGTAGGAGTATGTGTGCGCACTAGGTCCGTGCAGCAGAGCTGGTCTCCAGTCGTCCTGGTTAACCCTTGCCACTGGACCAAGACCTAGCTCTGTCAAGCCCGTGTGGTGGCTGGTGTGCAACGGTCACCCCACGTTAAAAAGATTCACGCACAGGCATCTTCCACCCTTCACGATGTCGTTCGGCATCTGGAATGTCGGGCCCCTCATGGGAACACCTGTGAACTCATCCTTTTTTAGTCTGGAAGTGGGTCACCCTTTACCATATACTGCCTATATACTAACACCTCTGAGAGAAAAGTTTCCAGCTCAGAACCGTTACTGATCACAGAAGTCATTATTTTCAACGATTTGTATATGCATTCAATTTCAGCACAAGAACTTTTTACAACACTGCATGACGATGTTAGTTTTCAGAGACTGTCCACAGTAAACTGGACAAAACTGTTTATGGGTAAATCAACTGAATGTCAGTGGGACAGACCAGTTTATACCCCTGAAGGGCAAGACGCTACTTGCCATAAAAACAGCCCTGGACGACATAAATCTAAAAGAAAAAGTTTACAAAAATGCAAAAAATTGCACAGATCCTGGCGACAGGAAGAGATACAAAGAAGCAACAAAAAGGTAATGAAACAGACAGTAAGAATATATAAAGGAGTATGAAAAGACTCTTGCAAGGGATATCGAAATCAACACACAATTTTTTCCCCTCAATTATGTGAGGGAAAGGAGGGTAATTAGGAGCAATGTGGGCCCCTCAAACTGATAACTGATGTTGTAAATGAAAATAAGGAAATGGCAAACGTGTTGAATAATGACTGTGTGTTAGTATTTACAGTAGAGGAAGACGATAGCATGCCGGATATCCCAAGGAAACTAATGTTGAATCAGGAACGTTGACATTAATGTGAGCAAAATAACAATACTGAAGAAAATAATGGCACTAAAGAGTGACAAATACCCAGGACCAGATGGTTTAGAGGAGATAGGTGAGAACGTTACGGATGCTCAAACTATGATCTTCCAAAGTTCTCTCGCTTCAGGAACGTTCATTTAAATTGGAAAATTGCACATGTCACTCGGCTATTTAAGAAAGGAGATTGAAACCAGGGAATTATAATCTGCAGTCGGCAAATTACTAGACTAAGGATAGAGTGACTGAATACCTTAAAAATGTTCAGCTGATCAGAGAGAGCCAGCTTAGAAACATAGAAAATAGGAGCAGTAGTAGGCCATTCGGCCCTTCGAGCCTGCACCGCCATTCAATATGATCATGGCTGATCCTCTATCTCAACACCATATTCCCGCTTTTTCCCCATACCCCTTTATATCTTTTCTTTCTAGAAATCTATCTATCTCCCTCTTAAATATATTCAGTGACTTGGCCTCCACAGCCTTCTGTGGTCGAGAATTCCACAGGTTCACCACCCTCTGAGTGAAATTTTTTTTCCTCATCTCGGTCCTAAATTTCCTACCCCATATCCTGAGACTGTGACCCCTTGTTCTAGACTTCCCAGCCCGGGGGAAACATCCTCCCCGCATCCAGTCTGTCCAACCCCGTCAGAATTTTATACGTTTCAATGAGATCCCCTCTCATTCTTCTAAACTCTCGTGAATACAGGCCCAGTCGACCCAATCTCTCCTCATACGACAGTCCTGCCGTCCCAGGAATCAGTCTGGTGAACCTTCGCTGCACTCCCTCTATGGCAAGTATATCCTTTCTATATCCAGGTGCGGTCTCACCAAGGCCCTGTATAACTGTAGTAAGACATCCTTTGCTAAGGGTCGGTTGTGCCTGATGAACCTGATTGAATTTTTTGAAGAGGTGGCTAAAGTAGTGGACAGGGGAATGTCTGTGGATGTTATTTATATGGACTTCCAGAAGACATTTTGCTAAAGTTGAAGCTCTTGGAATTGAAAGCAAATTGTAAATTGGCTGAGCGCCAGGAGACAGAAAGCAGGGATAATTGGCAGGATGTGACAAGTGGTTTGATCGAAGTTTTCAGGATATCAAGGGGAAATGATAGAGAGAAGCTATTCCTGCTGGTTGGGAAGTCTAAGACTCGGGAACATAGCCTAAAAATTAGAGCCAGACCTTTCACAGGAGTGAAATTAGGAAACATTTCTACACGCAAAAGGTGGGAAAGGTTTGGAATTCTCTTGCGCAAATGGTAATTCATGTGAGGCCAATTGTTAATTTTAAATCTTGATGGATTTTTGTAAAACCAAAGGTATTGAGGGATGTGGAGTTAGGTCGCAGATCAGTCATGATCTGATTGAATGGCGGAGCAGGCTCGAGGGGCTGAATGGCCTCCTCCTGTTCCTATGTATGGGATAATTAGAGCAAGATCCCAGAGACTAATTTAAAAACAACTTTGCTGAATATTTCTCACGAGCTGCAACTTTAAAATGTATGCAGGAACGCTTGCGGTTTAACTGGCTTTTCTTGGAGTTGTTAACGAAGTGTCTTTTGACATTACCTGGTTAGTCGAGTGCTTTGTGCGCTGTTCTAGGTTGGCTGAGCTGTCACTCTGAAAACCAGCAACACCAAGACCTGGTCAATAGTAACGGAGACATTTTGCACATTACTTTCGGCCCTCATTCAGATCTCTTGCAGGTTAAGACAATGTCTCACCTATCTGAGCCTTGCATGCACCCCCAGAACACGAGCTAAGTAGGGGGGCATAGCCCCAGAACCCTAACAGTACTGCAGCAAGACCCCCTGCACCCTGAACATTCAGGGAAGGCTCTCTTGTCCCTGCTTGGCTCAGACATCCCATAACTACAACAACATTTATACAATGCGATGGACATTCCATTCTTTTCCGTTTAATCACATAACAAAATGCCGATAGCTACTGGCAGATCGTGTTACAGGCTGTGATTAAACTCCGCCACCATGTTCCTCTCCGACAGGGAGACATTCTTTATACAATCGGCTGCCCTCATTAATCGGCTGCCACTTTCATCTGTTTATATCAGAGACTATCTACAAACAGCACCACCAGACCCCCGCATACATTACATGATCATTAATCGAAAGACATAAATAACACTATCACTTTGAAACGTTCAACGCATTTCACCCAATGAATTATTCGGAAGCAGTGACAGACAAACTTACAACTTGTGCGCCCTTACCCATGGGCAGTAAATCAGCAATGGTGCACAGGGGGTGGTGGGAGGGGTGGTGATTGAGGGAGGGGAGGGGGGATTGGGTTGGGAGGGGAGGGGGGGATTGGGTTGGGAGGGAGGGGGTGGGTTGGGAAGGGGCAGGGAGGAAGGATTAGGGAGGGGCAGAGGCAGGGAGATAAGTTTGGGAAGGGGCAACGGAATAGGAAAGGGTGGATGGAGGGGAATGCGAAGGGAGGGGGGGTGGAGGGGGATGGGAAAGGAAAGGAATGGGAAAGGAGGGGAGCACCACATCGGATCCAAGGCCGACATTTGCTGCTGGCGAGAATTCGAGGCTGGCTGAGGACTGGGAACAGGACAGTAACCCCGAAACAACACATTTTTCACGGTCCCATCCACAGCTGCAAATGTATTTCATGGCTCAAGTTCAGGATGGGAATTGGAGGGTGGGGAGAATGAAAGTTTACTAAAAGCCCACCATGATGAAAGGGCTATACTCAGTACAACGGCTAAACATAAAATTGAAGAATAAGATGCGGACGGGTTGTCCAAGTCACAGTGTGTTGGAGACACGTGTTCAATGTCCAGGGACAGTTCAATGATCTCTTGACAAAAGGCACTGAGAGTCCGGCCAGTCCGGCTTTAGTCGGGTTCCGATGGGTATTTGACAAATGATATTGCAGCCAGCTCCTTACAGAATTCTTCCAGAACAATCACCCCTTTCAGCAGTGTGGCGTAATCCAATCTGCAAAATGTTCGCACAATTCAAAAATGAATTTTAGTTCGTATCCAAATATGGCGCTAGGAGTGTACAGTCCCAAATTCAAACTATACTGTGCTGTGCGCTCATTTTAACCCCCTCAGTAGCTCCTATCAGAGCACAACCCAGTTTCCCCACCACTTAGCTGCCACAACCTACACTTGTATTGAAGGCATGGACATTGAGGCAAGACATGGGAGTCGGGAGAGACGATCCGAAACTTGTTCTGAAAGGTGGGGGGAGAAGGGAGTGGTTAGACTGGGGGAGAGGGGGATTAGGGTGGGGTTAGACTGAGGGAGAGGGGTAGACTGGGGGGTAGGGAGGGGTTAGACGGGGGGTAGGGAGGGGTTAGACTGGGGGAGAGGGGTAGCCTGGGGCAGAGGGGGGAGTAGGGAGGGGTTAGACTGGGGGAGAGAGAGGAGTAGGGAGGGGTTAGACTGGGGGAGTGGGGTAGCCTGGGGGAGAGGGAGGAGTAGGGAGGGGTTAGACTGGGGGAGAGGGGGATTAGGGAGGGGTTAGACTGGGGGAGAGGGAGGAGTAGGGAGGGGTTAGACTGGGGGAGTGGGGTAGCCTGGGGCAGAGGGGGGATTAGGGAGGGGTTAGACTGGGGGAGAGGGAGGGGTTAGACTGGGGGAGAGGGAGGAGTAGGGAGGGGTTAGACTGGGGGAGAGGGAGGAGTAGGGAGGGGTTAGACTGGGGGAGAGGGAGTAGGGAGGGGGTTAGACTGGGCGAGGGGTGTAAGGAGACGGTTACAGTGTCAGAATGGGGACGGGACACACGGGTGTGTGGGGCAGGGAGAGGATGTGACGTTGGGAGATTACAGAAGTTGGGGTGAGGGGTAAAGTCGGGATGAAGATCTTCAGAGGGATATCCTGAGCGACGGAGTCACAGCCGCAACTTAATATCAGATAGGTCATAGGGTGGAGAGGGAGAGGGTAGCGTGGAAGCTGGAGGTGGGACAGGAAGAGAGAGGGGGAGGTGAGGAAAGGGAGCTGAGGAGAAGGTGGGGCGAGGAGAGGGAGCGAGGGGGAGGTGGGGAGAGGTGGCGATGGAAAGCCTGAGGTGGGTGGGGGGAGCTGGAGAAGGGAGGTTAGATGGAGGAGCTGGAGGTTGAGCTGATAGAGTGTCTGTGGATGATGTTACTGGGGGAAGAAGTAGGTGAGGAAGAATAGGGGGCCAAGGATAGATCGTGGGGGCGAGAGGGATCGGTACTGTGATAGGAAGCCCTTGCTGGAGAAGCGCTGACTATGGTGGATCCACCCGGGGGCCCAATCTACTTCCCAGTGCTCCAACGCGACAATTCGTTTTTACAATGTTAGTGCAAACTGGCGGGACGGTTATAGATAATTAGCTCAAAAGCCATCCCTTCACTTAATTTCTGACGGTCCGCTAATATTTTGAAACCCTTTCTAATTTGTCTCTTATTTCTCCTTCAAACAAAAGCTCTTTAATGTCACACCGTTTGTTCCAGAAGCCCTGCCTCTCCAGGTCACACATTCCGAGCACAAACTGAGAGGCAGCTGCAAGTTCTGTGTACCCGAGGTTATCACACTGTGCAAGGCAGTACAGAGGCTCCCAGTCACAAATCCTCCAGTTATCAGGGTGAGTTACGCACTGATGCGATAAATAAACTCAAACTCTCTGCAACTTTTAAACAAATACAAGCTAAACTCTTCTCTGATTTTAATGCACAGTTCCACACCACATTTTTAATTTGTTTTTAAGGTGCCACTTTCAGTGAATTCAATGGTTTAGAAATGTCTACTTTGACAGAACTGCTATTTGATATCGTTTAATTTACTGAACAGCACGAGCACAGTAAAGAATTCCGCTCTACTTACACATCTTCAGGTTCCAGTCCCATCAGCTGCCTTCTGACCAGGAGTAACTTGGAAGCAAACTGCGGGATTCTCTGGATTCTCTGCATGAGATCTCCGATCACCTGAGACAAGCAGAGAACGTAAGGATTAAGAGGAGAGGGCCATGTGACCCCTCGAGCCTGCTCCGCCATTCAATAAGATCATGGCTGATCTTCAACCTCAACTCCACTTCTCCGCCCGATCCCCATATCCCTTGATTCCCCTAAAATGGACAGGTTCCTGACGCAGCCAATCAGCATCCACACTCCGATTAAATGACTTCACTTCTTTAGGAAAAGGCGCCTTTAAGGAAATCAACAATTGATATCTTTCACCAGATGACGAGCAGCCCCAATGCACTGTGACCTTCATTCACGGGATGTGGGCTGCACTGGCAAGGCCGGCATTCACTGCCCTTCCCTAGTTGCCCTGAGAAGGTGGTGGGGGCACTTCAGAAGGCATGAGGATTCAACCATGTCGGCTGGGACAAGTCACGTGTAGGCCAGACCCACAGTAGGGGTAGCAGGAAAGAGATCCAGTTGTTTTTTTACAACATTCCCTGGTTATTTGTTCCGATGCCAGTCCAGAAATGAGCAGATTTATTGAATGCAATTTCAGTTTGCCATGAACTGATGGGTTGTTAGTGATGGGCTACTTGCGTACAGTACAGCGTCTGTTGTAACCTCACGCCCTATAAACCATTACAGCTGCCTATCGATGCTGCTTAAAGTTCTGGAGGCTAACTATTGATTGGAGGCAAGTACAGAGAGCGCAGAATGCGCTGAGAATACTCACTCGGACAATGACAGAGAAGAGAGACTTGCAGCCTGGGGCGAGGTTAATGTACGGGTCCAGCAAATACTCATGGAGGTGAGGGTGAGGGAAGAGAGCAACTTTCGAAATCACAGACGTAATCTGCAAATTCAAGTCATAAGGCTGAAAGGAAAAATATTAGATCATAACGTTTCGATGTAATCGAGTGAATGCTGTTTGTTTTAAATACAAAGGTTCCTTCATTAAACACACAGGGAGGAATTCAGTCCAAGCTCGTTAAGCATTTGTACAATAATTTCGGCAACAGTAATTTCTACCCTTCACCATCACAGCAGAGAATCACTTAGTTACACAGAAGTTTCAGAATTATTAACCCTTTTACTGCCCTCTAGGCTCCACGCTCTGGAATTCTGGAATTGGAGTGTCAGCCGTGGCTCAGTGGGCAGCACACTCACCCCCGAGTCAGAAGGTTGTGGGTTCAAGTCCCACTTGAGCACAAAAATCCAGGCCGACACTCCAGTGCAGTGCTGAGGGAGCGCTGCACTGTCGGAGGTGCTGTCTTTTGGATGAGACGTTAAACCGAGGCCCCGTCTGCCCTCACGGGCGGACATAAAAGATCCCATGGCACTATTTCAAAGAAGAGCAGGAGAGTTATCCCCAGTGTCCTGGGCCAATATTTATCCCCCAATCAACATAACCAAAAGCAGATTATCTGGTCATTATCACATTGCTGTCTGTGGGAGCTTGCTGTGCGCAAATTGGCTGCCGCGTTTCCCACATTACAACAGTAACTGTACTTCATTGGCTGTAAAGTGCTGACACGTCCGGTGGTTGTGAAAGTCGCTATATAAATGCAAGTCTTTTTCTTTTCCCCCCCTCCTCCTTTAATACTCTCCGATAACCCACCCCTCCCCACATCTGCTTCTCTGGCTCGACATCCATGTTTTTATGAAGGACTTGGAATGTTTGTCTATGTTAAGGCGCTTTATAACAGATTGTTGTTGTTGATCAATAAAAGCTCTTTGCGTTCCTTCTGCAGGCACCACCCAGCCAAAGACAGACTGTGCCCCTCCGGGGACCTGGGGTCCTTGTGCATGAAATGCAAAAAGTTAGCATGCAGGTACAGCAAGTAATCAGGAAGGTAAATGGAATTCTGGCCTTTATTGCAAAGGGGGACGGAGCATAAAAGTAGGGAAGTCCTGCTCCAACTGTACAGGGCTGTAAGACCACACCTGGAGTACTGCGTATAGTTTTGGTCTCCTTATTTAGGAGGGATATACTTGCATTGGAGGCAGTTCAGAGAAGGTTTACGAGGCTGATTCCTCAGATGAAGGGGTTGTCATATGAAGAAAGGTTGAGCTTATACTCATTGGAGTTTAGAAGAAAGAGGTGATCTTATTGAAACATGAGATTCTGAGGGGGCTTGAGAGGGTAGATGCAGAGAGAATGTTTCCCCTCGTGGGGGAATCTAGAACTAGGGGGCATACTTTCAGAATAAGGGGTCGCCCATTTAAGACGAAGATGAGGAAGAATTTCTTCTCTCGGAGGGTCGTGAATCTGTGGAATTCTCTGCCCCAGAGAGCTGTGGAGGTTGGGTCATTGAATATATTTAAGGTGGAGATAGACAGATTTTTGAGCGATAAGGGAGTGAAGGGTTATGGGGAGCGGACAGGGAAGTGGAGTTGAGGCCAGGATCAGATCAGCCATGATCTTATTGAATGGAGGAGCAGGTTCGAGGGGCCAAATGGCCGACCCCTGCTCCTATTTCTTATGTAGGAGCTGTGTGACAGCACCCAGGGCGACTGATTGTCCTCCCACGGTCCTCCCACCTAGCCTCTGAGAGAAGATTTGCTTTTCTATAGCGCCATTAACGACCTCACGGTTTTCCCAAAGCACCTTACAGCCAATTAATACTCTTTATTGAAGTGTAGTCTCTGTGTGAAATCTCTGCAAGGCGAGATCCCACAAACAGCAAAGCAGCAATGAGATAATGACCGGTGTAATGTATTCACCTGTGAGTATGCTCACAGGTTTGTAGAGCTGTTGACCCGTGCAATAAGTTTTTAAGTCAGTTCACGCACTCCCAGGCCGTCTGTAATTTCTGCGGTCTAGAGAAGTCCGTGTTCCATGTGTATGTTGAGTGTGCGAGGTTGCAGCCCCTCTTCCAATATTTGAAGGGGCTGCTCCTCAAATTCTGTTGGCACTTCAGTCCCACGCTCCTGATCTTTGGGCACCCTGTGCGGAGGGGAGCGGGCAGGTCCGAGGGCCTCCTCGTAGGACTGCTCCTGGGCACGGCCAAGAGTGCCATCAGCCGGTCCAGGCAGCGGGCAGTCGAGGGGCTCGTTCAGCCCGACTGCCTGCCTCTCTTCCGCGCGTACATCCGAGCCAGGGTGTCCCTGGAGATGGAGCACGTGGTGTCCACCGGTACACTCGCGGTCTTCCGCGAGAGGTGGGCGCCGGAGAGACTGGAGTGCATCATCACCCCCGGCAACCAAATTTTAATTTGATCTTGTTATAGCAAAAATTAATTGGTTTAGTTGTCGGTTTTAGTGCCCCCAGTTAATAAGGGGGTATTTGATTTATGGTTTTACAAAAATAGTTGTAGAGCTGTTGCATTATGAGTGATGTTCACAAGACTCAATAAAACCCCAGCCAGTTGGGTTCGGGGGATCCACGATGAGGTATGCAGTTGTGAGCCTGGTGGATGAACCGGTAATGTGTCGTGTGATTGTTAAACCTTTGCTAATAAACCAACTAGTTCTTAATAGCGATGTGTTGCTGTGAATTCTTAAGTAAAGAACCCATGAAGCAAATACATTACAACCGGATAATCTGTTTTTAGGTGTAGGTTGGATTAATATTGGCCAGGACACCACGGAGTGGGATCTTTTACAACCACCTGAGAGGGCAGATGGGCTCTCAGTTTAACATCTCATCTGAAAGATGGCACCTCCGACAGTGCAGCGCTCCCTCATCACTGCACTGGGAGTATCAGCCTAGATTTTGTGCTCAAGTCTCTGGAGTGGGACTTGAACCCACAACCTTCTGACTCTGAGACGAGAGAGTGCTACCTGCTGAGCCACGGCTGGCTCAGTGCTACAGAGTCGAGATCTGGAACGCACTATGCAGTGAGAAAGGGCCGGGAATCTCACACTCGATGGCATCTGAAAAGAAAGGACGATCAGTTATCCAAGGTTCTGCACTTCTGTTCTTCCCCTTTCTATTTACAGTTACCTGGTGCAAGATCTGTGCCATTCTGTCAAACAGGACTTTCAGGAAATCACCTTCGTAAAATGTTGCATCTGGGTCACATCTTTCCAGAGGACTGGGGGCAAGTGGCCACTTCCACTCCCTGGCATTAACACAGCAACCCTGGAACTACAGAGCACAGCACAGGTGTAAAAACAGAAAATGCTGGAAATACTCCGCAGGTCAGGCAGTATCGGTGGAGAGAGAAACAGAGTTAACGTTTCAGGTTGATGGCCTCATCACAGGTGTAGCCTGGAACACAGTCTGGCCTCAGTACATAAGAAATAGGAGCAGGAGTAGGCCATTTGGCCCCTCGAGCCTGCTCCGCCATTCAATAATATCATGGCTGATCTGATCATGGACTCAGCTCCACTTCCCCGCCCGCTCCCCATAGCCCTTTACTCCCTCAAAAATCTGTCTATCTCCACCTTAAATATATTCAATGACCCAGCCTCCACAGCTCTCTGGGGCAGAGAATTCCATAGATTTACAACCCTCTGAGAAGAAATTCCTCCTCATCTCCGTGGCCCCTTATTCTGAGACTATGTCCCCTAGTTTTAGTTTCCCCTTCTGCTTTTATACTCTATTCCCCTTGCAATAAAGGCCAACATTCCATTTGCTTTCCTGATTACTTGCTGTACCTGCATATTAACTTTGTGAGTTTCATGTACAAGAGTCCCCAGATCCCTCTGTACCACAGCATTTTGTAATCTCTCCCCATTTAAATAATAATTTGCTTTTTTATTTTTCCTACCCAAGTGGATAACCTCACATGTTCCCACATTATACTCCAGCTGCCAAATGTTTGCCCACTCACTGAGCCTGTCAAAATCCCTTTGCAGATTCTTTGCAGATTGGTTCATGTTTTTGACCCAACCCAAAGGGATGTTCTTTGGAAGCTTACACTTGAGGAAAATAGTAATCTTAAGCTACGATATTGGCCAGCGGACACTAAGTCGTGCCAAGTGATGGTGGAGCTCCCTGTTTTTACACACTGGACAGCAGCAATTAATTAGAGTTAACCAATCAGCGACCCTGTGTGTAGTGCTGTGCGGCCCCCGGCCTGCGAGCACCATCGGAGCAGGCCGGGGAGTGGAAGGAGCAGCGTGGCGGTGTACCACTCCAGGGAGCAGCACGTAGTGGAGCAGGAGAGCAACGGCAGTGAAAAGGGACATCACCAAAATCCAGGTCAATGATTGGAGCGTGGGCAGGTACAGCGGGAGCGGCGAGAGATTGCACAGCGACGTGATCGGGGCCTAGGAGAGGCGTGCGTTTGGGGCCCAGAAGAGCCGAGGGCCCAGGGGCAGCACGGGCCAGCCCACACTGCGATATGTGTGCGTACTAGGTCCGTGCAACAGAGCAGGTCTCCAGTCGTCCTGGTTAATCCTTGCCACTAGACCAAGACTCTGTCAAGCCCGTGTGGTGGCTGGTGTGCAACGGTCACCCCACGTTAAAACAATCCACGCACAGGCATCTTCCACCCTTCAGGATTTAGTTCGGGATCTGGAATATTGGGTCCTTCATTGGAAAACCTGTGAACTTTTTAACGTGGAAGCAAGTCATCCTCGATGCGAGGGACTGCCTATGATGATGATGTGTGGTGCTACACCATTTAAGATGGTATTGCAACAACAACTTGTATTTATATAGCACCTTTAACATAGTGAAACGTCCCAGGGCGCTTCACAGAAGTATTATGGGATAAAAAATTTGACACCGAGCCGCATAAGTAGAAATTAGGGTAGGTGACCAAAAGCTTGGTCAAAGAGGTAGGTTTTAAGGAGCGTCTTGAGGTAGAGAGGTTTAGGGAGGGAGTTCCAGAGCTTGGGGCCGAGGTAACAGAAGGCACGGCCACCAATGGTTGAGCGATTATAATCAGGGATGCTCAGGAGGGCAGAGTTAGAGGAGCGCAGACATCTCGGGGGTTGTGGGACTGGAGGAGATTACAGAGATAGGGAGAGGCGAGGTCACGGGGGGGATTTGAAAGCAAGGATGAGAATTTTGAAATCAAGGGTTTGATTAACTGGGAGCCAATGTAGGTCAGCGATACACAGGGGGTGGCAAGGATGAGCTGTCCCAACACTGTCAGAGAAAGGGGAAAGTTTCCTGCTAGCTGACGTGTGTGACAGTGATCCCAGAGCTGCTCGTTCCAACACAGTAAACTGGAATTGGCAAACCCAGCGTTTTGATTTCGACTGTCCAATCCGTAATTCTTTGGATTAGGCTTTAGGGAAGCTGCAGTCACTCGGATCAGACACCATTCTCATATGTCAGCAACGGCGAAGAGTTGTCTTACCATCCGATGGGCATCCACAAGGTAAGTGTCGTACCCAGAGTCTGCCACAAGGTGGGAGGTTTTCACTGCATCGGGAACAAGACACAGGAAGCTGGAACACAAACACACCGAAGCTAAAGGGCTCGAAATGTAACCAGTGCAGAGGTTGTGCATGATTCCTTTACAAATTCCCCCATCGTTCCCTTTCTTTCCCCTGATCCAAATGATATCCCATTCTGCCTTCCCTTCAGTCGGAGCATTGTGCTGTAACTCGGAGGACATGCTGCTCTGTAACCTGCCTCCAGCCCCCGTCAAGAGCTGCTCGGGATGATCTGCCTTTTCCTTCACGTCGCTCAGACACAACGACGACAGACCAAACACATCCATGTGTGTGAATTGTGTACAATGTTCCCATGTGTGAATAATTACATCGAATTTTACAGCACAGGAACAGGCAATTCAGCCCAACAGGTCCGTACTGGCGTTTATGCTCCACATGAGCCACCTTATCGGCAAATCCTTCTATTCCGTTCTCCCTCATGTGCATATATAGCTTCTCCTTAAATGCAGCTGTGCTATTCGCCTCAAACACTCCCTGTGGCAGCGAGTTCCACAGTCTCACCACTCTCTGGGTAAAGAAGTTTCTCCTCAATTCCTTACTGGATTTATTGGTGATTCTCTTATATTTCTGGCCCTGAGTTCTGGACTCTCCCACAAGTGGAAACATCCTCTCTACATCATAATTTTCTTTCATAATTTTAAAGACCCTCTGTTAGGTCGCCCCTCACACTTCTCTTTTCAAGAGAAAAGAGACCCAGTCTGCTCAGTGCCTCCATTAACCGGTTTAAAACAGTCAAATCAACCGCACACTTTGTGAAGTTAGGATATAACAAGCAGCAAAATTAGAAGGAAAAGCAGAGATGGAGTTTGGAAAAGGGAGAAGAAATGGGATTTGGACCATAGGAAATAGGAGCAGGAGTAGGTCATTTGGCCCCTCGAGCCTGCTCCACTATTCAATAAGATCATGGCTGATCTGATCATGGACTCAGCTCCACTTCCCTGCCCACTCCCCATAATCCTTGACTCCCTTATCGCTCAAAAATCTGTCTATCTGCACCTTAAATATATTCAATGACCCAGCCTCCACAGCTCTCTGGGGCAGAGAATTCTATAGATTTACAACCCTCTGAGAAAATAAATTCCTCCTCATCTTAGTTTTAAATGGGCAGCCCTTTATTCTGAGACTATGCCCCAGAGTTTTAGTTTTCCCTACGAATGGAACATTCTCTCTGCATCCACCTTGTCGAGCCCCCTCATTATCTTATGTTTCGATAAGATCACCTCTCATTCTTTTGAATTCCAAAGTGTATCGGCCCAACCTACTCAACCTATCTTCGTAAGTCAACCTCCTCATCTCTGGAATCAACCTAGTGAACCTTCTCTCAACAGCCTCCAATGCAAGTATATCCTTCCTTAAATACGGAGACCAAAACTGTACGCAGTACTCTAGGTGTGGCCTCACCAAAACCCTGTACAGTTGTAGCAGGACTTCTCTGCTTTTATACTCTATCTCCCTTGCAATAAAGGCCAACATTCCATTTGCCTTCCTGATTACTTGCTGTACCTGCACACTAACTTTTGCGTTTCATGCTCAAGGACCCCCAGGTCCCTCTGTACTGCAGCACTTTGCAATTTTTCCCCATTTAAATTATAATTTGCTTTTCTATTTTTTCTGCCAAAGTGGATAACTCCACATTTTCCCACATTATACTCCATCTGCCAAATTTTTCCCCACTCACTGAGCCTGTCTAACCTACTGTATGTACGAATATCATGTATACAAATACAAGCCTCTCATCAAAGCATCTCTGAACACCTAAAGCAAAGTGTTAAGTTGCAGAAAGTACAGAAAAACTCGTTTGAGCAAATACTTACATGTGACGTATGTTTAATGTGATGTTGATATTCATGGATTCGGTTGTATGAGGGCTAAAGTACAGGTCAGATAAAACCAGATAACCTGGAGACAGTGCAACAGCCCAGATTTGTCGTTGTGAATTTTACCCAAGAAACCAAACTCTAAACTTGTGTCGAGAGCGGGAAGCTGAGATAGGGCATTCACCTGTCGAGAGCAGGAAGCTGAGATAGGGCATTCACCTGTCGAGAGCAGGAAGCTGAGATAGGGCATTCACCTGTCGAGAGCAGGAAGCTGAGATAGGGCACTCACCTGTCGAGAGCAGGAAGCTGAGATAGGGCATTCACCTGTCGAGAGCAGGAAGCTGAGATAGGGCACTCACCTGTCGAAAACAGGAAGCTGAGATAGGGCACTCACCTGTCGAGAACAGGAAGCTGAGATAGGGCACTCACCTGTCGAGAGCAGGAAACGGAGGTACGGCAATCACCTGTCGAGAACAGGAAGCTGAGATAGGGCACTCACCTGTCGAGAGCAGGAAGCTGAGATAGGGCATTCACCTGTCGAGAGCAGGAAGCTGAGATAGGGCACTCACCTGTCGAGAGCAGGAAGCTGAGATAGGGCAATCACCTGTCGAGAGCAGGAAGCTGAGATAGGGCACTCACCTGTCGAGAGCAGGAAGCTGAGATAGGGCAATCACCTGTCGAGAGCAGGAAGCTGAGATAGGGCACTCACCTGTCGAGAGCAGGAAGCTGAGATAGGGCACTCACCTGTCGAGAGCAGGAAGCTGAGATAGGGCAATCACCTGTCGAGAGCAGGAAGCTGAGATAGGGCACTCACCTGTCGAGAGCAGGAAGCTGAGATAGGGCATTCACCTGTCGAGAGCAGGAAGCTGAGATAGGGCAATCACCTGTCGAGAGCAGGAAGCTGAGATAGGGCACTCACCTGTCGAGAGCAGGAAGCTGAGATAGGGCACTCACCTGTCGAGAGCAGGAAGCTGAGATAGGGCAATCACCTGTCGAGAGCAGGAAGCTGAGATAGGGCACTCACCTGTCGAGAGCAGGAAGCTGAGATAGGGCAGTCACCTGTCGAGAGCAGGAAGCTGAGATAGGGCACTCATCTGTCGAGAGCAGGAAGCTGAGATAAGGCACTCACCTGTCGAGAGCAAGAAGCTGAGATAAGCACTCACCTGTCGAGAGCAGGAAGCTGAGAAAGGGCATTCACCTGCCGAGAGCAGGAAGCTGAGATAAGGCACTCACCTATCGAGAGTGGGAAGTTGAGATAGGGCACTCACCTGTCGAGATTGGAAACTGAGATAGGGCACTAACCTGTGGAGAGCGGGAAGCTGAGATACGGCATTCACCTGTGGAGAGCAGGAAGCTGAGATAGGGCACTCACCTGTGGACTATTCTGTTGACCTCTGGTTTCCCATCAGCCTTTGCTGCTGCTTGTGTTGCCGCTGGAGCAACATGCCAATCAGAAGCTGGGGATCCGCTCCCTGTGTAGATGTCAGTGAAGAAAGGATCATCTTCTAATTCTCTGGAGAAACAAAAAGAAAGGAGAGTGGATCTGTGCCTGATCCAATGGAGAATAAATCCACCTGTGCCTGGTTCAATGGAGAATAGATCCATCTGTGCCTGGTTCAATGGAGAATAGATCCATCTGTGCCTGGTTCAATGGAGAATAGATCCATCTGTGCCTGGTTCAATGGAGAATAGATCCACCTGTGCCTGGTCCACTGGACAATAGATCCATCTGTGCCTAGTTCACTGGACAATAGATCCATCTGCGCCTCGTCCAATGGACAATAGATCCATCTGTGCCTGGTCCAATGGGCACTAGATCCATCTGTGCCTGGTCCAATGGACAATAGATCCATCTGTGCCTGGTCCAATGGACAATAGATCCATCTGTGCCTGGTCCAATGGACAATAGATCCATCTGCGCCTGGTCTACTAGCGCACATTCTACAGCACCACTTACTGCCACCGTAGAGAATTCATTGACCAGCCACACCTCTTGATGGTTCATTTCACTGTTACTTCCGTGCTGACACGCTAAACTTTAGAGCATGCACGATGCAGAAGCGGCAGTATAACTCAAGTCGGCATCTGACACCTGAGCACACTTGAGCCAAGGGATGGTTCCACACCATCGGGAGATTTTGTCGGACCTAATCCCATCCCGGCCCTGTGTGAAGCCACAATTTAAAACTGCCCAGGTCCCAAGTCAATCATCCCGCCCCCCAACCCCCTTCACTGACGGAGCAGAATCGAGATCATGCCTCACACAATGGGAGCAGATCAAGAGGAAGGATTGCTCTGGTACCAGATACACTAAACATCCCCTAAAGTTGCCTTTTCCAAATGTATAAGGCTCTGATTCGATGACCTCACAAGAAAGGTAATTATACAAACATGTTCTTACCATGGACGTCTGTAACACAAAGCTAGAATCTATTATTAGGGACGTGGTAACAGTGCACTTAAAATCATAATATGATCAGGCAGAGTCAACACGGATTTATGAAAGGGAAATCGTGTTTGACAAATCTAGTAAGAGTTTTTGAGGTTGTAACTGGCAGGGTAGATAAGGGGGAACCAGTGGATGTAGTGTATTTGGATTTTCAAAAAGCATTCGATAAGGTTCCACACAAGAGGTTATTACACAAAATTAGGGCTCATGGGATTGGGGATAATATACCATAATGGATTGAGGACTGGTTAATGGACAGAAAACAGAGAGTAGAAATAGACAGGCCATTTTCGGGTTGGCAGGCTGTAACTAGTGGGGTACTGCAAGGATACCGATAGCAATGACTTAGATGAGAGGATGGAATGTAATGTATCCAAGTTAGCTGATGATACAAAACTATATCAGTGGGATACTAGGTGGGAAAGTAAACTGTGAGGAGGACGCAAAGGGATACAGACAGTTTAAGTGAGTGGGCAAGAACATGGAAGGTGGAGCATGATGTGGAGAAATGTGAAATTATCCACTTTGGTAGGAAAAATAGAAAAGCAGAGATTGGGAAATGTTGGTGTCCAGAGGGACCTGGGTGTCCTTGTACACAATCACTGAAAGTTAACATGTAGGTACAGCAAGCAATTAGGAAAGCAAATTCGGTGTTAGTCTTTATTACAAAGGGATTGGAATAAAAGGTAAAGAAGTCTTACTATAATTATATAGGATCTTGGTGGGACCACACCTGGAGCACTGTGTACAGTTTTGGTCTCCTTACTTAAGGAAGGATATATTTGCCTTGGAGGAAGTGCAACAAATGTTCACCAGCCTGATTCCTGGGATGGGGGGATTGTCCTATGAGGAGAGATTGAGGAGACTAGGCCTATATTCTCTAGAGTTTAGAAGAATGAGAGGTGATCTCATTGAAACAGATACAATTCCTACAGGGCTTGACAGGGAAGTTTCTCCTGGCTGAGGAGGCTAGAACCAGGGGTCACAGTTTTAGGACAAGGAGTCGGCCATTTAGGACTGAGATGAGGAGAAATGTCTTCACTCAGAGGGTAGTGAATCTTTGGAATTCTCTGCCCCAGAGGGCTGTGGTAGCTCAGTCGTTGAGTATATTCAACACTGAGATCTATAGACTTTTGGGGATCATGTGGGAAGGTGGAGTTGAGATTGAAAATCAGCCATGATCCTATTGAATGGCGCAACAAGGGCAGTTGGTGAAGCGCGAGTCCGGGGTCGGAGGCCTATAAAAGGCCCAGCGGCAGCGGCAGTTGGTGAGGCGCGAGTCCGGGGTCGGAGGCCTATAAAAGGCCCAGCGGCACCGAGAGGCGTGACTTGTGCAGCTTCAGGGAGAAGGCAAAAAAGTAGAAAGAAACAGAAAGGTGACGTCACAGCCAAGGGGGTAAGTGATTGGCTGGTGATTGGTGAGTAGTTTTTCTTTTTTCTCTTCGATAACAGTGAGTAAACTTTAGGATTGTTGTTGCTTATCTAAGGGTTAAGTCATGGCAGGAGAGCTCGGTCGGGTGTTATGCTCCTTCTGTACCATGTGGGAACTCGGACGACTCCAGTGTTCCTGACGACTACGTGTGCGGGAAGTGTATCCGCCTCCAGCTCCTGACGGACCGCGTTGCGGAGTTGGAGCTGAGGGTGGATTCACTCTGGAGCATCCACGATGCTGAGAATGACGTGAGTAGCACGTGTAGCGAATTGGTCTTACCGCAGGTGAAGGGTCCACAGCCAGATAGGGAATGGAAGACCAGCAGGAAGAACAGTGCAAGGAAGGTAGTGCAAGGGTCCCCTGTGGTCATCCCTCTACAAAACAGATAGACTGCTTTGAGTACTGTTGAGGGGGATGACTCATCAGGGGAGGGCAGCAGCAGCCAAGTTCATGGCACCGTGGCTGGCTCTGTTGAACAAGAGGGGAGGAAAAAGAGTGGGAGAGCGATAGTGATAGGGGATTCAATTGTAAGGGGAATAGATAGGCGTTTCTGCGGCCGCAACCGAGACTCCAGGATGGTATGTTGCCTCCCTGGTGCAAGGGTCAAGGATGTCTCTGAGCGGGTGCAGGACATTCTAAAAAAGGAGGGAGAACAGCCAGTTGTCGTGGTGCACATTGGTACCAACGACATAGGTAAAAAAAAAAGGGATGAGGTCCTACGAAACCAATTTAAGGAGCTAGGAGCTAAATTAAAAAGTAGGACCTCAAAAGTAGTAATCTCGGGATTGCTACCAGTGCCACGTGCTAGTCAGAGTAGGAATCGCAGGATAGCGCAGATGAATACATGGCTTGAGCAGTGGTACAGCAGGGAGGGATTCAAATTCCTGGGGCATTGGAACCGGTTCTGGGGAAGGTAGGACCAGTACAAACCAGACGGTCTGCACCTGAGCAGAACCAGAACCAATGTCCTAGGGCGAGTGTTTGCGAGTGCTGTTGGGGTGGAGTTAAACTAATATGGCAGGGGGATGGGAATCAATGCAGGGAGACAGAGGGAACTAAAAAGGAGAACAAAGCAAAAGACAGAAAGGAGATGAGGAAAAGTGGAGGGGCAGAGAAACCCAAGACAAAAAACAAAAAGGGCCACTGTACAGCAAAATTCTAAAAGGAAAAAGGGTGTTAAAAAAACAAGCCTGAAGGCTTTGTGTCTTAATGCAAGGAGTATCTGTAATAAGGTGGATGAATTAACTGTGCAAATAGATGTTAACAAATATGATGTGATTGGGATTACGGAGACGTGGCTCCAGGATGATCAGGGCTGGGAACTCAACATCCAGGGGTATTCAACATTCAGGAAGGATAGAATAAAAGGAAAAGGAGGTGGGGTAGCATTGCTGGTTAAAGAAGAGATTAATGCAATAGTTAGAATGGACATTAGCTTGGATGATGCGGAATCTATATGGGTAGAACTACAGAACACCAAAGGGCAAAAAACGTTAGTGGGAGTTGTGTACAGACCTCCAAACAGTAGTAGTAATGTTGGGGAGGGCATCAAACAGGAAATTAGGGGTGCATGCAATAAGGGTGCAGCAGTTATAATGGGTGACTTTAATTTGCACATAGATTGGGCTAACCAAACTGGAAGCAATACGGTGGAGGAGGATTTCCTGGAGTGCATAAGGGATGGTTTTCTAGACCAATATGTCGAAGAACCAACTAGGGGGGAGGCCATCTTAGACTGGGTGTTGTGTAATGAGAGAGGATTAATTAGCAATACCGTTGTGCGAGGCCCCTTGGGGAAGAGTGACCATAATATGGTGGAATTCTGCATTAGGATGGAGATTGAAAAAGTTAATTCAGAGACCATGGTCCAGAACTTAAAGAAGGGTAACTTTGAAGGTATGAGGCGTGAATTAGCTAGGATTGATTGGCGAATGATACTTAAGGGATTGACTGTGGATGGGCAATGGCAGACATTTAGAGACTGCATGGATGAACTACAACAATTGTACATTCCTGTCTGGCGTAAAAATAAAAAAGGGAAGGTGGATCAACCGTGGCTATCAAGGGAAATCAGGGATAGTATTAAAGCCAAGGAAGTGGCATACCAATTGGCCAGAAATAGCAGTGAACCCGGAGAGGAGGACAAAGGGTTTGATTAGGGCAGGGAAAATGGAGTACGAGAAGAAGCTTGCAGGGAACATTAAGACGGATTGCAAAAGTTTCTATAGATATGTAAAGAGAAAAAGGTTAGTAAAGACAAACGTAGGTCCCCTGCAGTCAGAATCAGGGGAAGTCATAACGGGGAACAAAGAAATGGCAGACCAATTTAACAAGTACTTTGGTTCGGTATTCACAAAGGAGGACACTAACAACCTTCCGGATATAAGAGGGGTCAGAGGGTCTAGTAAGGAGGAGGAACTGAGGGAAATCCTTATTAGTCAGGAAATTGTGTTGGGGAAATTAATGGGATTGAAGGCTGATAAATCCCCAGGGCCTGATGGACTGCATCCCAGAGTACTTAAGGAATTAGCCTTGGAAATAGCAGATGCATTGACAGTCATTTTCCAACATTCCATTGACTCTGGATTAGTTCCTATCGAGTGGAGGGTAGCCAATGTAACCCCACTTTTTAAAAAAGGAGGGAGAGAGAAAACAGGGAATTATAGACCGGTAAGCCTGACATCGGTAGTGGGTAAGATGATGGAATCAATTATTAAGAATGTCATAGCAGCGCATTTGGAAAGAGGTGACATGATAGGTCCAAGTCAACATGGATTTGTGAAAGGGAAATCATGCTTGACAAATCTTCTAGAATTTTTTGAGAATGTTTCCAGTAGAGTGGACAAGGGAGAACCAGTTGATGTGGTATATTTGGACTTTCAGAAGGCTTTCGACAAGGTCCCACACAAAAGATTAATGTGCAAAGTTAAAGCACATGGGATTGGGGGTAGTGTGCTGACATGGATTGAGAACTGGTTGTCAGACAGGAAGCAAAGGGTAGGAGTAAATGGGTACTTTTCAGAATGGCAGGCAGTGACTAGTGGGGTACCGCAAGGTTCTGTGCTGGGGCCCCAGCTGTTTACACTGTACATTAATGATTAAATGTAGTATCTCCAAATTTGCGGATGACACTAAGTTAGGTGGCAGCGTGAGCTGCGAGGAGGATGCTATGAGGCTGCAGAGCGACTTGGATAGGTTAGGTGAGTGGGCAAATGCATGGCAGATGAAGTATAATGTGGATAAATGTGAGGTTATCCACTTTGGTGGTAAAAACAGAGAGACAGACTATTATCTGAATGATGACAGATTAGGAAAAGGGGAGGTGCAACGCGACCTGGGTGTCATGGTACATCAGTCATTGAAGGTTGGCATGCAGGTACAGCAGGCGGTTAAGAAAGCAAATGGCATGTTGGCCTTCATAGCGAGGGGATTTGAGTACAGAGGCAGGGAGGTGTTGCTACAGTTGTACAGGGCATTGGTGAGGCCACACCTGGAGTATTGTGTACAGTTTTGGTCTCCTAACCTGAGGAAGGACATTCTTGTTATTGAGGGAGTGCAGCGAAGGTTCACCAGACTGATTCCCGGGATGGCGGGACTGACCTGTCAAGAAAGACTGGATCAACTGGGCTTGTATTCACTGGAGTTCAGAAGAATAAGAGGGGACCTCATAGAAACGTTTAAAATTCTGACAGGTTTAGACAGGTTAGATGCAGGAAGAATGTTCCCAATGTTGGGGAAGTCCAGAACCAGGGATCACAGTCTAAGGATAAAGGGTAAGCCATTTAGGACCGAGATGAGGAGGAACCTCTTCATCCAGAGAGTGGTGAACCTGTGGAATTCTCTACCACAGAAAGTTGTTGAGGCCAATTCACTAAATATATTCAAAAAAGAGTTAGATGTGGTCCTTACTACTAGGGGGATGAAGGGGTATGGTGAGAAAGCAGGAATGGGGTACTGAAGTTGCATGTTCAGCCATGAACTCATTGAATGGCGGTGCAGGCTCGAAGGGTCGAATGGCCTACTCCTGCACATATTTTCTATGTTTCTAACAGGCTCGAGGAGCCAAATGGCTGATTCCCGCTCCTATTTATTATGTTCATGGGACCCACTTAGCTTTATACCACAAAACCTCACGGCCACATATCAATGCTTCTGTTAATTTTTATCTATCTCAACTAGCAGTTCTATAGTGCAGGCTGTTTCCACCAATGAGAGAACAGTGTTAAGGACTGACCTTCCCAAAGCACCAGCCCCTCTGCTTCAAACAGGAAAAAGCAGCGAGTGAGAAAGAGGCGCCAACAGAAGCGCGTTTCCTGGGCTGAAGGTCAGGGGTCGCGAGCTGTAATCTGGACATCGCCGTGCGAGGTTGTCTGTACAGCAGCTTTGCTGGACTCCTAGGAGGAGGCATCTTACCCTGACTTAGACCCAGCACGCTTCGCAAAGAAAGGAAATCAGTTCAAACACAGCCGAGCCGTCACACGATCACCGAAACTACAGTGTGATGTAAGACAACAGTTGCTCCAATCCCTTACTCTGTCTCACCCAGCTGTTCATTCTCTGAACCCCTGTCCTCGTGTCCGGTGCTGTGTCCGACGTAGCCGCAGTCACTCAGGTTCCGCAGCACCAGGTTGTAAATGACATGTTCGTGGGGTTTCTGCAGGAGCTGTTCAAAGAACCTCAGTGTGGCCATACTGATCTGCAAGAAGCCAAAACACATACAGCTCACTCACACTGCAGCAGTGCCGACAAGCTTCGCAATATATTTAAAGCTAACAGTTTGTGTCTTTATGGAGCTGGAGTGTTACAAACTCAAACTCTCCCTAAGACAGGAACCAAACCTCCCTCCATCTGACCCAGGGGCGAGAGTGCTGCCAAATGAACCCAGCGCAGACCCCGTTATTTACTAAGTATTGCAACAGGAGCTTTAAACTGAGCGGCTGACAAATCTTTTAACAAAACCTAATGATTGCAAGAGGCTAAATCTCACCATGCTGACCTGTGACCCTTCTGCGCTGAACAATGATCTTCCCCAGTTGGCCTTATTGTGCTGACCTGTGACCCCACCGTGCTGACCAATGATCTTCCCCTGCTTGCCTCAGTGCTGACCTGTGACCCCACCGCGGTGACCAATGATCTTCCTCTGCTTGCCTTATTGTGCTGACCTGTGACCCCACCGCGCTGACCAATGATCTTCCCCCGCTTGCCTCACTGTGCTGACCTGTGACCCCACCGCGCTGACCTCACTGTACTTTCCTGTGACCCGAGCTGACCGCACTGCACTGACCTGCGACCTCATTGTGCTAACCTGTGACCTCACCTCATCAGACAGATGGTTGCAGCGTTCTATCAACTGGGAACGCAGTAGGTGACAGGCTGGGTCAGTGGGCACCTCCGCCTCTCTCTGATCGCCCAGCAAAAAGAAAACAAGTTCATCCAGCAACCGAGGGGACGTGATGTGAGTCACGACGCCCATGAGCAGCGCAGTGGAGGAGAGGATTCCCATCTCGGACCTGCAGAGGACAGACAAGGCCCAGCGGTAGTCAATCACAGGGAGCAACACCAGGTCCGAAACAATGCTCCCATCAGAGCGGCATCAGTTTTGCTCTTTGTTCGAGTAACTTTTCGCAATAGCGTTCGGCACACCATATTCTGGAGCAGAAAAGCATGGAACAGGCTCGGGTTCCATAGCCAGTGTTGTCGGTGATTAGATTTAGTCCGAGTGACCTAACGTGCGACTGGAACTGGCACAAGCTGCAGCAACGGAAGGAGTGGAACACGGCACAAGCCGTGGGCCGTGGGAAGAGGGCGGGAAGTTCTGATGCTCAATGTGGCTCAGTGGGTAGGACATTTGCTTCCGAGCCAGAAGATTGTGGGTTCAAGTCCCACTCCAGAGAGTTGAGCACGTAAATCGAGTGCAGTGCTGGGGGAGTACCGCCTTTCGGATGAGACATTAAACCGAGGCCCCGTCTGCTCTCAGGTGGACATAAAAGATCCCATGGCACTAGAGCAGGGGAGTTATCCCTGGTGTCCTCGCACAATATTTATCCCTCAATCAACACAACAAAAACAGATTATCTGGTCATTATCACATTGCTGTTTGTGGGAGCTTGCTGTGCGCATATTGACTGCTGCTTTTCCCACATTACAAAAGTGACTATACTCCAGAAGTACTTCATTGGCTGTAAAGTGCTTTGAGACGTCCGGTGATCGTGAAAGGCGCTATATAAATCCAAGTCTTTATGTCAGAGAGCAACTCCTGCTGAACAGGACCCATACAAACCTGACTTGCTGCTGATGCCAAAGTCACAGCAAGAAGAAATGATTATTAATTGTTGTATTTCTCCCATTTTTCATTAAAGGCTATTAAAAGGGGAGAGAAGCAATTACTTACACCTGTAATAGTTGCGGCTCCAAGACCCTAACAAAGAAACGCGCCCTGATCTCCTGGGTCACAGCAGCGGCAGTTACCTGTGTGATGAAGAGGAAATGGAAGTGTTACTCGCCGCCCCCGAAAATGTAGCGAGAGCCAGTCAGTGCGAACAACAGCACAGGCCGGCCAGTCAGGGGGCCCGCTAATTAACGGCTGGTGATGGTGAGCTCACTGCCGGGAATCGCCGGGCTCACAGCCGGGAATTGCCGAGCTCACTGCCGGGAATCGCCGAGTTTACTGCCGACGCACTCCGAGCTCAATGCCGGCACTCCCCAAGCTCACAGCCGCGAACTGGCGAGCTAATAGCCGCGAATTGCCGAGCTCACAGCCTAGTATAAAGTGGTGGCACCTGAGCACGCCCTCTGCTCTAATAACTATCTCGGGATGGCATCTGTAACCTGTAAGGATGCTCACAGGTTTGTAGAGCCGCTGTTCCTTTCAGTTCTGCGCGGAAGGGATTCCTGTACAGGCGGCTCTTGCACACTCTCCACTTTGCCATCCTCGTCTGCCGTCCGGACACGCCAGGGCGCACCATCTTGCCGTCCAGAGGAGGCGGTGGTCCCCAATGTGGTGCATTCTACGCGGGAGTCCTCCCACTAGTTATTGAGGACTTGGCCTGGAGCAGTCCTGTGCAATCGTTTTTTAAGTCGGTTCAGTCTGGAAGAGTCCGTGTTCCATGTTTTTATTGAATGAGCGAGGTTGCAGCCCCTGTTCCATTATTTGAAGGAGCTGCTCCTCAAATTCTGGTTGCACTTCAGTCCCACACTCCTGATCTTTGGGCACCCTGTGCGGAGGGGAGCGGGCAGGTCGGAAGGCCTCCTCGTAGGACTGCTCTTGGGCCTGGCCAAGGGGGCCATCAGCCGGTCCAGGCAGCGGGCGGTCGAGGGGGTCATTCAGCCCGACTGCCTGCCTCTCTTCCACAGTTACATCCGAGCCAGGGTGTCCCTGGAGATGGAGCACGCGGTGTCCACCAGTACGCTCGCGGCCTTCCGCGAGAGGTGGGCGTCGGAGGGACTGGAGTGCATCATCACCCCCGGCAACCAAATTTTAATTTGATTAGTTTAACGTCCAAAGTTTAATTTGTGAATTTGTCGGTTTTAGGTGCTCCCTTTTAAGGGGGGGGGGAGAGGCACTTGATTTATAGTTTTCGTAAAATAGTTGTAGAGCTGTTGAGTTGGGAGTGGCTTAGCCAGTCACGTGATGTTCACAAGACTCAATAAAACCCCAGCCAGTTGGGGTAGGTGGTTGTGAGCCTGGTGGATGAACTGGTAATGTGTAGTGTGATTGTTAAACCTATGTTAATAAACCAACTAGTTCTTAATAGCAATGTGTTGCTATGAATTCTTAAGCAAAGAATCCATGAAGCAAATACATTACAGTATCTAAATCGGTTCAATAGTTCCCAGACAAAACCTGGTAAGAGCGGCACCTTGTTAAGAATCTCCAGAATTAAACAAACAGTCTCCAAGATCAAACCCCAGACTTTGCAGCAGGTAAAATCGCAATTCGAGTTTATTTTTCAAACTGTTATGGAACTCTTGCGTCCAGTGCATTAGCCATTGCTTTTCAGAATGTCAGAATTCAAATGAGAAAGGCTGATTTCTTCCGACCTGGAATCTGACAAACACATTGCAGCCCCCAAGCTGCCCTGAGCTACAGCTATTACGCCGCGTGGTTTTACGAACGGGTTAGCTGAGACTGAGCTCCACGTGATCGGCAGAACGTGTCTTTGCAATACATGCCTCGTCCGACCCTCGGTCGAGGCAGGAGCGTGCTGGCGCGCTGTCAGCCTTAAACCCCGGCTGCAACATCCGCCTCAACTCCTTTACACAGCTCCCCACTCAGCGAGAACTCGGCAGCACCAAGACAGGAGCCCTGCTGGGAGAGAGGGGGCCTCTCGCAACATGGCGCGCGCTATTTAAAAGATTGAGGGTTTCCTCGGTCGGTGTGGGGGGGTGGGGGTGGGGGGGGCAGGCTGGGACAGCCCCTCCCTCCTTGTGGGCAAATGCCTGGCCCCTGCTCAGCAGCCCCACAGTGCCAGCGAGACCTGTCGGTCATTGCTGCTCGCTGCTCTATGAGGCATTTGCGTGTCAGGGCTGCAGCCTATTGCCCCAGCACACAGTACCACTCACAGCCACCCCCACTTCCAAATCTATAACACAAGAATTAGGAGCAGGATTAGACCATTCGGCCCCTCGAGCCTGCAATTAGATCACGGCTGATCTTCTACCTCAACTCCTCTTTCCTGCACTGTTCCCTTAATATTCAAAAATCTCTGCCTTGAATATGACGGAGCCTCCACAGCCCTCTGGAGTAGAGAATTCCGAAGATTCACCTGCCTCTGAGTGAAGACGTTTTTCCTCATCTCAGTCCTAAATGGCCGACCCCTTGTTCTGAGTCTGTGACCCCTGGTTCGAGCCGGCCGAAGGACTCCACGCACACAACCTACCTTATGAGCTTCCTTCACCAACTGGTCGCAGTAGTCCAGCCACGCAAAGAAAGACACCACAGCCCCTTTCCCCGGAAATGACTCTGCGTCTTCCACCTGACCGGCAGCGTAGTGCGACCTGGGGGTGCAGAGCGAGGCAGGGCACAGCGTCAGTCAGCATCCGACAGAAACCTCGCCACAGTAGGCTTATCACACAATCAGAGAGACTGACAGCGCAGGGGGCCGCCATTCGGCCCATCGTGCCTGCGGTGGCTCTTGGGGGCAGTCGTGCTTAGTCCCACACCCAGCTTTTTGTCCATAATCCTGTAAGTTTCCTCATCCTCAAGTGCCTGTCCAGCTCCCTGACGTGCTTCTGGTTTGATCCTGTGTAGCAGACCCCCCCTGATGTAGGAACCTAAATCTCACTTCACATCAGTAAATATATTAGTTTGATTTATTTTTCAATTACATTCCTGGGGAAACGTGTACCAAACCTACACTGGCTTCTTCCTGCCTTTGGGACCTGCTCTCTATGGCGCGTGCAAATCTTCAATTTTTATTAAAAAATCAACAATTTCAGGGCATTTTTATTTATGATCAAGGGCTATCTGTTAGCAAACCCCACGACAAATTGTTCTCCCTTCCTATACTGAACTCCGAAGGCTTAACTCCATTCTTATAGACCTTGAAAATCAGGAATTTAAGATCTGCAGGATTTAAAAAATAGCTTTTTCTTTGAAATGCTCGATCCCGTCACTGGATGCTAAGTATCCAGTCACCTCTCACCCAAGCTGCTCGGTTGTTTGAACCTCACAAAGGACCCGCCACAGCTCATTGAAACATTCAAAATTCTTACAGGGTTTGACAGGGTAGATGCAGGGAGGATGTTTCCCCCCAGGGCTGGGGAGTCTAGAACCAGGGGTCACAGTCTCAGGGTAAAGGGTCGGCCATTTAAGACTGAGATGAGGAGAAACTTCTTCACTCAGAGGGTGGTGAATCTTTGGAATTCTCTACCCCATAGGGCTGTGGAGGCTCAGTCCTTGAGTATATTCTCAAGACTGAGATAGATAGATTTTTGGATATTAAGGAAATCAAGAGATATGGGGATAGTGCAGGGAAAGTGGAGTTGAGGTCGAAGATCAGCCGTGATCTCATTGAATGGTGGAGCAGGCTCGAGGGGCCGAATGGCCGACTCCTGCTCCTATTTCTTATGTTCTTAAATATGCCAACACTCCCACGCCAGCACAGTACTAAGGGGATGCTGCACTGTCAGAGGTGCTGTCGTTCAGGTGAGACATTAAACCGAGGCTCCATCTACTTAGAAACATAGAAACATAGAAAATAGGTGCAGGAGTAGGCCATTCGGCCCTTCTAGCCTGCACCGCCATTCAATGAGTTCATGGCTGAACATTCAACTTCAGTACCCCATTCCTGCTTTCTCGCCATACCCCTTGATCCCCCTAGCAGTAAGGACCTCATCTAACTCCTTTTTGAATATATTTAGTGAATTGGCCTCAACAACTTTCTGTGGTAGAGAATTCCACAGGTTCACCACTCTCTGGGTGAAGAAGTTCCTCCGCATCTCGGTCCTAAATGGCTTACCCCTTATCCTTAGACTGTGACCCCTGGTTCTGGACTTCCCCAACATTGGGAACATTCTTCCTGCATCTAACCTGTCTAACCCCGTCAGAATTTTATATGTTTCTATGAGGTCCCCTCTCATTCTTCTGAACTCCAGTGAATACAAGCCCAGTTGATCCAGTCTTTCTTGATAGGTCAGTCCCGCCATCCCGGGAATCAGTCTGGTGAACCTTCGCTGCACTCCCTCAATAGCAAGAATGTCCTTCCTCAGGTTAGGAGACCAAAACTGTACACAATACTCCAGGTGTGGCCTCACCAATGCCCTGTACAACTGTAGCAACACCTCCCTGCCCCTGTACTCAAATCCCCTTGCTATGAAGGCCAACATGCCATTTGCTTTCTTAACCGCCTGCTGCACCTGCATGCCAACCTTCAATGACTGATGTACCATGACACCCAGGTCTCTTTGCACCTCCCCTTTTCCTAATCTGTCACCATTCAGATAATAGTCTGTCTCTCTGTTTTTACCACCAAAGTGGATAACCTCACATTTATCCACATTATACTTCATCTGCCATGCATTTGCCCACTCACCTAACCTATCCAAGTCGCTCTGCAGCCTCACAGCATCCTCCTCGCAGCTCACACTGCCACCCAACTTAGTGTCATCCGCAAATTTGGAGATACTACATTTAATCCCCTCATCTAAATCATTAATGTACAGTGTAAACAGCTGGGGCCCCAGCACAGAACCTTGCGGTACCCCACTAGTCACTGCCTGCCATTCTGAAAAGTACCCATTTACTCCTACTCTTTGCTTCCTGTCTGACAACCAGTTCTCAATCCATGTCAGTACACTACCCCCAATCCCATGTGCTCTAACTTTGCACATCAATCTCTTGTGTGGGACCTTGTCGAACGCCTTCTGAAAGTCCAAATATACCACATCAACTGGTTCTCCCTTATCCACTCTACTGGAAACATCCTCAAAAAATTCCAGAAGATTTGTCAAGCATGATTTCCCTTTCACAAATCCATGCTGACTTGGACCTATCATGTCACCTCTCTCCAAATGCACTGCTATGACATCCTTAATAATTGATTCCATCATTTTACCCACTACCGATGTCAGGCTGACCGGTCTATAATTCCCTGTTTTCTCTCTCCCTCCTTTTTTAAAAAGTGGGGTTACATTGGCTACCCTCCACTCCATAGGAACTGATCCAGAGTCAATGGAATGTTGGAAAATGACTGTCAACGCATCCACTATTTCCAAGGCCACCTCCTTAAGTACTCTGGGATGCAGTCCATCAGGCCCTGGGGATTTATCGGCCTTCAATCCCATCAATTTCCCCAACACAATTTCCCGGCTAATAAGGATTTCCCTCAGTTCCTCCTCCTTACTAGACCCCCCGACCCCTTTTATAACCGGAAGGTTGTTCGTGTCCTCCTTCGTGAATACCGAACCAAAGTACTTGTTCAATTGGTCCGCCATTTCTTTGTTCCCCGTTATGACTTCCCCTGATTCTGACTGCAGGGGACCTACATTTGTCTTTACTAACCTTTTTCTCTTTACATATCTATAGAAACTTTTGCAATCCGTCTTAATGTTCCCAGCAAGCTTCTTCTCATACTCCATTTTCCCTGCCCTAATCAAACCCTTTGTCCTCCTCTGCTGAGTTCTAAATTTCTCCCAGTCCCCAGGTTCGCTGCTATTTCTGGCCAATTTGTATGCCACTTCCTTGGCTTTAATACTATCCCTGATTTCCCTTGATAGCCACGGTTGATCCACCTTCCCTTTTTTATTTTTACGCCAGACAGGAATGTACAATTGTTGTAGTTCATCCATGCGGTCTCTAAATGTCTGCCATTGCCCATCCACAGTCAACCCCTTAAGTATCATTCGCCAATCCATCTCAGCCAATTCACGCCTCATACCTTCAAAGTTACCCTTCTTTAAGTTCTGGACCATGGTCTCTGAATTAACTGTTTCATTCTCCATCCTAATGCAGAATTCCACCATATTATGGTCACTCTTCCCCAAGGGGCCTCGCACAACGAGATTGCTAATTAATCCTTTCTCATTACATAACACCCAGTCTAAGATGGCCTCCCCCCTAGTTGGTTCCTCGACATATTGGTCTAAAAAACCATCCCTTATGCACTCCAGAAAATCCTCCTCCACCGTATTGCTTCCAGTTTGGTTAGCCCAATCTATGTGCATATTAAAGTCACCCATTATAACTGCTGCACCTTTATTGCACGCACCCCTAATTTCCTGTTTGATGCCCTCCCCAACATCACTACTACTGTTTGGAGGTCTGTACACAACTCCCACTAACGTTTTTTGCCCTTTGGTGTTCTGCAGCTCTACCCATATAGATTCCACATCATCCAAGCTAATGTCCTTCCTAACTATTGCCTTAATCTCCTCCTTAACCAGCAATGCTACCCCACCTCCTTTTCCTTTTATTCTATCCTTCCTGAATGTTGAATACCCCTGGATGTTGAGTTCCCAGCCCTGCTCATCCTGGAGCCACGTCTCCGTAATCCCAATCACATCATATTTGTTAACATCTATTTGCACAGTTAATTCATCCACCTTATTGCGGATACTCCTTGCATTAAGACACAAAGCCTTTAGGCTTGTTTTTTTAACACCCTCTGTCCTTTTAGAATTTTGCTGTACAATGGCCCTTTTTGTTCTTTGCCTTGGGTTTCTCTGCCCTCCACTTTTCCTCATCTCCTTTCTGTCTTTTGTTTTTGCCTCCTTTTTGTTTCCCTCTATCTCCCTGCATTGGTTCCCATCCCCCTGCCATATTAGTTTAACTCCTCCCCAACAGCACTAGCAAACACTCCCCTAGGACATTGGTTCCGATTCTGCCCAGGTGCAGACCGTCCGGATTGTACTGGTCCCACCTCCCCCAGAACCGGTTCCAATGCCCCAGGAATTTGAATCCCTCCCTGCTGCACCATTGCTCAAGCCACGTATTCATCTGAGCTATCCTGCGATTCCTACTCTGACTAGCACGTGGCACTGGTAGCAATCCCGAGATTACTACTTTTGAGGTCCTACTTTTTAATTTAGCTCCTAGCTCCTTAAATTCATTTCGTAGGAACTCATCCCTTTTTTTACCTATGTCATTGGTACCAACGTGCACCACGACAACTGGCTGTTCTCCCTCCCTTTTTAGAATGTCCTCCACCCGCTCCGAGACATCCTTGACCCTTGCACCAGGGAGGCAACATACCATCCTGGAGTCTCGGTTGCGGCCGCAGAAACGCCTATCTATTCCCCTTACAATTGAATCCCCTATCACTATCGCTCTTCCACTCTTTTTCCTGCCCTCCTGTGCAACAGAGCCAGCCACGGTGCCATGAACTTGGCTGCTGCTGCCCTCCCCTGATGAGTCATCCCCCTCAACAGTACTCAAAGCGGTGTATCTGTTTTGCAGGGGGATGACCACAGGGGACCCCTTCACTACCTTCCTTGCACTACTCTTCCTGCTGGTCTTCCATTCCCTCGCTGGCTGTGGACCCTTCTCCTGCAGTAAGACCAACTCGCTTCACGTGATACTCACGTCATTCTCAGCATCGTGGATGCTCCAGAGTGAATCCACCTTCAGCTCCAACTCCGCAACGCGGACCGTCAGTAGCCGGAGGTGGACACACTTCCCACACATGTAGTCGTCAGGGACACTGGTGTTGTCCCTGTGTTCCCACATGGTACAGGAGGAGCATATCACGTGACCGAGCTGTCCTGCCATGACTTAACCCTTAGATACACTTAAATTGCCGACAACAATGTTAAAAGTTACTGACTAATAAAGAAGAAGAAAAACTACTCACCAATCAGCAGCCAATCACTTACCACGTTGGCTGTGACGTCACCTTTTGATTTCTTTCTACTTCTTTTTTGCCTTCTCTCCCAGCTGGAGCTGCACCGGTATGCCTCTCTCGACTCCCGCCTCTCTCGACGCTCCCCGGACTGCTGAGCCTTTTATAGGCCGCTGCCTCTCTCGACTCCCGCCTCTCTCGACGCTCCCCGGACTGCTGAGCCTTTTATAGGCCGCTGCCTCTCTCGACTCCCGCCTCTCTCGACGCTCCCCGGACTGCTGAGCCTTTTATAGGCCGCTGCCTCTCTCGACTCCCGCCTCTCTCGACGCTCCCCGGACTGCTGAGCCTTTTATAGGCCGCTGCCTCTCTCGACTCCCGCCTCTCTCGACGCTCCCCGGACTGCTGAGTCTTTTATAGGCCGCTGCCTCTCTCGACTCCCGCCTCTCAGTGGTTGAGGTGGTTTAAGATGTGATGGCACCACACGGAGCAGCGAGTTCTCCTGGTACCCTGGCCAACATTCCTTCCTTAACCGGACCGGTTATTTAACCCATTGCTGCTTGTGGGACATGGCTGGTCCAGAGTGGTTGTGCGTTTGAACATAAGAACTTAAGAAATAGGAGCAGAGAAGTTTCTCCTCAAGTCAGTCCTAAATGGCCGACCTCTTACTCCGAGACTGTGACTCCTGGTTCTAGACTCCCCAGCCAGAGGAAACATCCTCCCTGCATCTACTCTGTCAAGCCCTGTAAGAATTTTATATGTTTCAATGAGATTACCTCTCATCCTTCTAAACTCCAGACTCCCCGCCCACCCTTTCCTTCAACCACTGTCTGTCCCACCTGTGACAGAGACTGTGGTTCTCGTATTAGAAACATAGAAGGTAGGTGCAGGAGTAGGCCATTCGGCCCTTCGAACCTGCACCACCATTCAATATGATTATGCAACTTCAGTATCCCATTCCTGCTTTCTCGCCATACCCCTTGATCCCTTTAGCCGTAAGGGCCACATCTAACTCCCTTTTGAATATATCTAACGAACTTTCTTGGTAGAGAATTCCACACGTTCACAATTCCCTGAGTGAAGAAGTTTCTCCTCATCTCGGTCCTAAATGGCTTACCCCTTATCCTTAGACTGTGACCCCTGGTTCTGGACTTCCCCAATGTCGGGAACATTCTTCCTACCCAGGACTGTACAGCCAGCCACCTAAGCACTCGTGCTAAGAGTGGAAGCAAGTCTTCCTCGATTCCGAGGGACTGCCTATGATGATGATGAGGGAATATAAAGAATTTGCCTACACAGCCAGAAGTAATTCAGTGTGTGAAGCACTTTGAGACATTATGATATTCCAATAAGAAGCTAAACAAATGCAGGTATTTGTGTTCTTTCCCTTTCTTGAACTGAAATAGTTTTGCGTACCGCCAGTTAACTCGTCCCAGTAACTCCACTTGTCCAGGGTCAACGGAGTCCGGTATCTGGCTGCAGAGATCAGACAGTCTGTCGGTCAGTGTGCGACACAATGCTGTGCTTTCAACCATATACCTTGCTGCCACTTCCTCTGGTAATGCGACCAACAGGAGCAAGCCTTCGCAAGCCTTCAACGCAAATCGCTTTTTCTAAATACAGAGAATATAAATAGGATGAGAACCCGTAGCATATTTAAAATCTTACATATGCAAGCATCTCATGCCAGCTTTTTTCATGACAAATCCCTCTCCCACATTGATAATGACTACTGCTACGTCAACATCTGCAAAAGGACATAGACAGGCTAAGTGAGTGGGCAAAAATTTGGCAGATGGAATATAATGTTGGAAAGTGTGAGGTCATGCACTTTGGCAGAAAAAAATCAAAGAGCAAGTTATTATTTAAATGAAGAAAGATTGCAAAGTGCTGCAGTACAGCGGGACCTGGGGGTACTTGTGCATGAAACACAAAAGGTTAGTATGCAGGTACAGCAAGTGATCAGGAAGGCCAATGGAATCTTGGCCTTTATTGCAAAGGGGATGGAGTATAAAAGCAGGGAAGTCTTGCTACAGCTATACAGGGTATTGGTGAGGCCACACCTGGAGTACTGCGTGCAGTTTTGGTTTCCATATTTACGAAAGGATACACTTGCTTTGGAGGCAGTTCAGAGAAGGTTCACTCGGTTGATTCCGGGGATGAGGGGATTGACTTATGAGGAAAGGTTGAGGAGATTGGGCCTCTACTCATTGGAATTCAGAAGAATGAGAGGTGATCTTATCGAAACGTATAAGATTATGAGGGGGCTTGACAAGGTGGATGCAGAGAGGATGTTTCCACTGATGGGGGAGACTAGAACTAGGGAGCATGATCTTAGAATAAGGGGCCGCCCATTTAAAACTGAGATAGGAGAAATTTCTTCTCTCAGAGGGTGTGGATCTGTGGAATTCGCTGCCTCAGAGAGCTGTGGAAGCTGGGACATTGAATAAATTTAAGACAGAAATAGACAGTTTCTTAATCGATAAGGGGTTATGGGGAGCGGGCAGGAAAGTGGAGCTGAGTCCATGATCAGATCAGCCATGATCGTATTAAGTGGTGGAGCAGGCTCGAGGAACCGTATGGCCTACTCCTGCTCCTATTTCTTATGTAACATGTCACACTGTCATTACCTCCATCCTCACCAAAGGGGGTGCTGCAGCACCAATGCTGGCAGGGGAGGAGTAATAACGGTGTGACACGATTACAGAGACAGCTTCCACTGTAAATTGTGCGATGCATGCCGTTATTTCCGTAAAATTCTACCGTGAGTGACTCAGGCCATTACTTGCGCCACGCAAACATTTCTCTGTCGCTCCATCGTTTCCCTCACGGGGTCAGTAGACAAGCTCATTATCATAACCCCGCCCCCCCCCCATTCAAACCCCGCTCCCCCCCTGCCTTCCCGGTCCCCAGTCCTCCCGATTAGATATCGACTTCCCGCCCCCGCGCCAAGATCCTGTATCCCTACGCTCCTGATCCCCCGCCTCCCCCCCCCCCCCCAATCCTCCACACTCCAATCCAGAATTCCCACACTCCAGATCCCCCATCCCCCTCGGGACTCCCAATTCCCGCTCCTGATTCCCCCTCCTCTTGTGCTCCCAACATCCCCCCCCTCCCCGCCACGTCAATCCCGATCCCTGTGCTTCTGATCCCATTCCTGAACCCTGTCTCCCCCCCGCCAATCCCTCGCCCTCCCAACATCCCGCCCTCAAAGCTCTGTCCCCTGCCCCCTGTGCTACCAATCCCCGTCCCCCGCAATCCCCCGCCTTCCCGATCCCCTGTCCCCCATCCCCAAATTCCGCACGTCTCCCCCGTCCTCCGATGCTCCATTGCCCCTCCCCGCAGCCAGCTTGCTCAATATATTAATGCCGGATATACCTGGCTTGCGGTCAGAGTCAGTACGGCATGAAGCAGGCACCCCTCAGGATTGAGGCGTGCGGGGCCTGCACATGCCCCAGGGGATTGGTCAGAGTGTAGTGGGCTGACTCCCGGACTCGAGCTCGATGTTGGTGTTTCTGTACAGACAGCGTCCGGTCGCTGAACTTCCGTCCTCTCAGAGGAACAAGACAATGATTTTCTAGAATCAGTAGAATTCTTTTTCTGAAAACACAGAACCCATTTAAGAAAGTTTTGTCAGATTGCAGATCTGGAACAGCACTGGGACAAAGCGCTTCCTCGTTAGAGGCAGGCAGGAGAGCGGCGTTAACACAGCTAGCCAGAGGACAAATATCATGCTTTCCCTCTCTTCATTACCAACACGAGCTATCCATCAGGAGGGCAGGGGAGAGGAGGGGAGGGGACGGCAGTGGAGGGGAGGGGAGGAGAGGAGAGGGGAGGGGAGGGGAGGGGAGGGGAGGGGAGAAGAGGGGAGGAGAGGAGAGGGGAGGAGAAGGGAGGGGAGGAGAGGGGAGGGGAGGGCAGGGGAGGGGAGGGGAGGGGAAGGGAAAGGGAGGGGAGGGGAAGGGAAAGGGAGGGGAGGGGAAGGGAAAGGGAGGGGGAGGCTAGGAAGGGGAGGGGAAGGCGAAGAAGGGGAGGGGAAGGGAAGGGGAGGGGAAGGGAAGGGAGGGGGGGAAGGGAGGGGAAGGGAAGGGAGGGGGGGAAGGGAGGGGAGGGGAGGAAACACGAGGGGAGGGGAGAGGAGGGCAGGAAAGAGGAAGGCAGGAGAGAGGAAAGCAGGAGAGAGGAGAGGAGGGTAGGAAGAGCTGGGCCGTTGGATGAGCTGCTGGCCACTCCTCGCTCCTGCCTTCCAGTCCTACCAACCACTACACCTCAGTATAGTGACTGGGTCGTCCAAATAGTTCGTGAATAGCGCCTAACCTAACAGAAGGCATTCAACATTCACAAAGAACCTTTTGCCACAATGGAGCAGGAGGACTTGAGCGTGAGCTGCCAATTCCTCCTTAGATAAATTTGCCCACTGCATGTGTAACAGGAGAAAAGTGCAAGTGGGTAAGGGGGGGGGCGGTTTGAATGAACTGGTGTCCCTCAATGCTGCAGGACTCCTGTGAAAGGGAGCAGACTTGTGGACTGAAAGCAAAGTCACTTTGTGTTACGTCTTCAGTCAGGTTCGCTGCTAAACCACATATGGCATCCAGTGTTGCTAACTCACCAAACCTTGAGCAAGAAATCATGCTTGACGAATCTTCTAGAATTTTGTGAGGATGTAACTAGCAGAGTGGACAAGGGAGAACCAGTGGATGTGGTGCAGTTGGACTTTCAAAAGGCTTTTGATAAGGTCCCACACAAGAGATTGGTGTTAAAAACCAAAGCACATGGTATTGGGGGTAATGTACTGACGTGGATAGAGAACTGGTTGGCAGACAGGAAGCAGAGAGTCGGGGTAAACGGGTCCTTTTCAGAATGGCAGGCAGTGACTAGTGGGGTACCGCAGGGCTCAGTGCTGGGACCCCAGCTATTTACAATATACATTAATGATTTAGATGAAGGATTTGAGTGTAATATCTCCAAGTTTGCAGATGACACTAAGGGCCCAAGTTTCCACATGATTTGCGCCTGATTTTTAGGAGCAACTGGGAGAATGGACTATCTTAGAAATCGCAATTCTCCACATTTTTTTTTCTGCAGTTCTAGTCAGGTAGAACAGTTCTACTTTGGAACAGAATTTTTTCTTCAAAAGGGGGCGTGTCCGGCCACTGATGCCTGATTTGAAAGTTTCCACAGTGAAAACGTACTCCAAACTAAAGTAGAATGGAGCAAGTGAAGATTTTTGTAGAACTGAAAAAAACCTGTTCTACACATTAAAAAATCAGGCGCAGGTTACAAATTAGGCGTCCAGAACGAGGTGGGGGGGTGGGGGGGGAGGAAGGGAAGTCATTAAATTCTATAATAAATCCTTATTTATACTTATACAAATATTATACAAATAAATCCAACCTGAATAAACATTTATAAGCAAAGAAAAGATTAAATAAACCATCTTCCTACCTGTGTGAAAGTGCTTCAGGCAGGCCTTTCGGGACCGAAGGCTGAACGGGCCGGTCCGAGACTTCGGGCAGGGCCTGTCCCCAGCACCAGATTTATAGGTAGGTGGCGTTGGGTGGGTTGGGTCGGGTCGGGGAGGTTCGGTTCGAGTCGGGGGGGGGGGGGGGGGGGAGAGAGAGAGGGAGAGAGGGGGGAGGGAGAGAGGGAGAGAGGGGGGGAGGGAGAGAGAGAGGGAGAGAGGGGGGGAGGGAGAGAGGGAGAGGGGAGAGAGAGAGAGGGGGGGAAGGAGAGAGAGAGAGAGAGAGAGGGGGGTAGGGAGAGAGAGAGGGGGAGAGGTCAGGTCGGATCCAGTCCGGGAGCGGGAGTTGGGTCGGGTCCAGTGGGGGGGGGGGGGGGGGGGGGGTCAGGTCGGGGGGCGGGAGCGCGGGTCGGGTTGGGTCCATTCGGGGGGGCGGGGAGCGGGAACAGGAGCGCGGGTCGGTCGGGTCAGTCGGGGGGGGGCGCGGGTGTCGGGTCTGATCGGGAGGCAGGGGGGAGCAGGTGTAGGGTCGGGTCGGGAGGAAGCAGGAGCTGGCCATGGGAGGAGCCTTATTCACGCAGCCCCAGTGAGGCCATTGGGCCAGGGCTAGGGGCTGCGTGCTTCGGGCCCCTCCCACACAGTTCGGCGCCTGGAGCTACTGCACTTGCGTGCCCACTGTAGCGCGCATGTGCATAGGTCCCGGCACTGTTTTCAGCGTAGGGACCTGGCTCCGCCCCCCCACAGCTCGTGCTGGCTGCGCCGAGGGCCAGAGGATCTGCAAGTAGGTGGAGAATACCGAGGATTTTTTTAGGCGCACTTTGTGGCGCGAAAAACGGGCGCCCAGGTCGGAGGGGCGCCCGTTTTTTTTCTTGTGGAAACTTGGGCCCTATACTGGGTGGCAGTGTGAGCTGTGAGAAGGACTCTAAGAGGCTGCAGGGTGACTTGGACAGGTTAGGTGAGTCGGCAAATGTATGGCAGATGCAGTATAATGTGGATACATGTGAGGTTATCCACTTTTGGGGGCAAAAACATGAAGGCAGAATATTATCTGAATGGCGGCAGATTAGGAAAAGGGGAAGTACAACGAGACCTGGGTGTCATGGTTCATCGGTCATTGAAAGTTGGCATGCAGGTACAGCAGGTGGTGAAGAAGGCAAATGGCATGTTGGCCTTCATAGCGAGAGGAATTGAGTATAGGAGCAGGGAGGTCTTACTGCAGTTGTACAGGGCCTTGGTGAGGCCTCACCTGGAATATTGTGTTCAGTTCAAATCTGAGGAAGGACATACTTGCTATTGAGGGAGTGCAGCGAAGGTTCACCAGACTGATTCCAGGGATGGCTGGACTGACATATGAGGAGAGACTGGATCAACTGGGACTTTATACACTGGAGTTTAGAAGGATGAGAGGGGATCTCATAGAAATGTATAAGATTCTGATGGGACTGGACAGGTTAGATGCGGGAAGAATATTCCTGATGTTGGGGAAGTCCAGAACCAGGGGACTTAGTCTTAGGATAAGGGTTGGCCATTTAGGACTGAGATGAGGAGAAACTTCTGCACTCAGAGAGTTGTTAACTTGTGGAATTCCCTGCTGCAGAGAGCTGTTGATACAGTTCAAGAGGGAGTTAGATATGGCCCTTATGGCTAAAGGGATCAAGGGGTATGGAGAGAAAGCAGGAAAGGAAATAATCAGCCATGATCTTATTGAATGGTGGTGCAGGCTCGAAGGGCCGAATGGCCTATTCCTGCACCTATTTTCTATGTTTCTATGTCTATGTCTAAGAGTTCATAGAGTGTATCCGGGATAGTTTCCTTGAAAAGTACATTGCGGAGCCAACCAGGGAGCAGGTTATCTTAGATCTGGTACTGTGTAATGAGACAAGGATTAATAAACGATCTCCTCGTAAAGGATGCTCCAGGAATGAGTGACCATAACATGGTTGAATTTCAAATTCAGTTGGAGGGTGAGAAAGTTGGATCTCAACTTTCCTAAACTTAAATAAAGGAGATGACAAAGTGGACGGGAAAATAGATTAAAGTATGAGACGGTTGATGAACAGTGGCAGACATTTAAGGAGATATATCATAACTCGCAACAAAAATATATCCCAATGAGAAGGAAAGACTGTAAGAGAAGGGATACCATCTGTGGCTAGATAAGGAAATAAGGGATGGTATCAAATTGAAAACAAGGGCTTACAATTTGGCCAAGACTAGTGGGAGGCCCGAGGATTGGGAAACTCAATAAGGTCTCCTCTCAATCTCCTCTGTTCCAAAGAGAACAAACCCAGCTTATCCAATCTGTCCTCATAACTAAGATTCTCCATTCCAGGCAGCATCCTGGTAAATCTCCTCTGCACCCACTCTAGTGTAATCACATCCTTCCTATAATACGGCGACCAGAACTGCATGCAATACTCCAGCTGTGGCCTAACCAAAGTATTATACAATTTAAGCATAACCTCCCTGCTCTTATATTCTGTGCCTCGGCCAATAAAGGCAAGCATTCTGTATGCCTTCTTAACCACCTGGCCTGCTACTTTCAGGGATCTGTGGACAAGCACTCCAAGGTCCCTTTGTTCATATACACTATTAAGTAGCCTACCGCTTAATATTTATACCCTTTCCTTATTAGCCCTCCCAAAGTGCATCACCTCGCACTTCTCTGAATTAAATTCCATTTGCCACTGCTCTGTCAAGTGACCAGTAGATTGATATCCTCCTGCAGCCCATGACTTTCCTCTTCATTATCAACCACACAGCCAATTTTAGTGTCGTCTGAAAACTTCTTAATCACACTCCCTATATTCAAATCTAAATATTTGATATATACCACAAAAAGCAAGGGACCCAGTACTGAGCCCTGCGGAACCCCACTGGAAACATCCTTCCAGTCACAAAAACATCCACCAATCATTACCCTTTGCTTCCTATCTCCAAGCAAATTCTGGATCCAACAAAGCCACTTTGCCCTGTATCCCATGGGCTTTAACCTTCATGATCAGTCTACCATGTGGGACCTTATCAAAAGCCTTGCTAAAGTCCATATATACTACATCGTACGCATTACCCTCATCAACCCTCTTGGTTACCGCCTCAAAAAATTCAGTTAGTCAAACACGATCTTCCCTTAACTTGGATGAAGGGACCGAGTGTAATGTAACCAAGTTTGCTGATGATACAAAGATGGGTGGGAAAGCAAATTGTGAGGAGGACATAAAAAACCTGCAAAGGGATATGGACAGGCTAAGTGAGTGGGCAAAAATTTGGCAGATAGAGTATAACGGAGGAAAATCGGAGGTTATCCACTTTGGCAGAAAAAATAGAAAAGCAAATTATAATTTAAAATGTAGAAAAATTGCAAAGTGCTGCAGTAGTTCAGAGAAAGTTCACTAGGTTGATTCCGGAGATGAGGGGTTTGACTTATGAAGACAGGTTGAGTAGGTTGGGCCTATACACATTGGAATTCAGTAGAATGAGAGGTGATCTTATTGAAACATATAAGATAATGAGGGGGCTTGACAAGGTGGATGCAGAGAGGATGTCTCATAAGGAAAACTAAGACTAGGGGACATAGTCTCAGAAGAAGGGACCACCCATTTAAAACTGAGATGAGGAGTGTTATATATGTATACTATAGATATATTCTCTGTGTAGTCACTGTATAGTTGCATAAGTTAGAGACTTGTTTGCTGGAGGTACCATCAATAAGGTTCACACTGTATACACTATGCTGACACCACCAGAGGGTGCAACTGGTGGAGGCCCAGGGCTCACCTGTACACCACAGGTACCCAGGTATAAAAGGGAGTCCATCATGTGGTATCCTCACTCTGGAGTTACATTAAATGGACTAAGGTCACTACAGTTCAAGTACAATACTTTTGCCTCGTGGAGTCATTATCAGAGCATCTAAGGACACAACAAGGAGAAATTTCTTCTCTCAGAGGGTTGTAAATCTGTAGAATTCTCTGCCACAGAGAGCTGTGGAGGCTGGGTCGTTGAATATATTTAAGGCGGAGATAGACAGATTTCTGAGCAATAAGGGAGAAGGGTTATGGGGAGCGGGCAGGGAAGTGGAGCTCAGTCCATGATCAGATCAGCCATGATCTTATTGTCTGGCAGAGCAGGCTCGAAGGGCCAAATGGCCTACTCCTGCTCCGATTTCTTATGTTCTTATGTAAACCTGTGAGCCAACTGCCTTGAAGTCAGCTCTCCTGATATCTGTCTCTGTTACCCTTGCAGTGCCAGACTAGATACAAATTCTGTCTCCTAATTCGAGCTTAGAACACCTAGAGGTGACTGCAGCACAGGATGTGCTGGGTGGGTGGGACTGTACCTACCTCAATGAAGAAATTCATCAGGTAGGGATCCTGATTTAGTTTCGCACAGACTGTGGTGAGAAACTGAACTTCCTCCTTTTCTGTTGTGGATCTCTGGCCCTCGCCACACAAACGAATTAACTTCTACAAGAGAGAGAAAACACGCGGACATCAGCCTCGGGCGGGAAGCTGCACAGGTGGCGGCGAGTATCCTCCATTTAAAACCGCACTGAAATCATTCTTACACAAAAATTAATACAATTAAAGACCAACACTGTAAAAGGGGAACTCGTGGAACACGGTAAAAGTATAGGATGGACCACCTTAACGAAGGGTGGGCTGGTGCTGGGGGAGATGTGGGGGGAGATGTGGGGGTGTCCTGGTGCCGGGGGTGGGGGTGGGGGGGTGCGGGCTGGTGCTGGGGGTAGGGGAGGTGTGGAGGTGGGGGCTGTTGCTGGGGGTGGTGTGTGTGGGTGTGTGGGCTGGTGCTGGCGGAGGTGTGGGGGTGGGCTAGGGCTGGGGGTGTCGGGGTGGGCTGGGGTTGGGGGGGGGGGGTGTGGGTTGGTGCTGGGGGTGGGGGAGGTGTGGGGAGGGGGATGGATAGGTGTAGGGAAGGTGTTGGGGAGGTGCTGGAATGGGCGGGTGTTGGGGAAGGTGTGTGGGGAAAGGGGTAGGACTGGTGGGAGGGGGGGTTGTGGGGATGTGTGTGCGGTGTGTGGAGGTGGGGCGGGGGGGCGGTGGGGTTGTGTGGAGGTGGGTGGGGGTGGGGTGGGTTGTGTGGAGGTAGGGTGGGGGGGCGGTGGGGTTGTGTGGAGGTGGGTGGGGGTGGGGTGGGTTGTGTGGAGGTGGGGTGATGGGCTGAGTGTTTCCATCATTTTCATTTGTTATTGGTGCATCCGCGGGATTTTGCTGACGGCAGCCCAGCGCGGTGTGGTATTCGGAGCCGAACAGCGGGAGAGACAGCCCAAGGCTCTGCCTGGGTTAGCCGGTCACGTGACCAAAATGACCACAAACAGTGGAGAGAGGACGGAGCAGGATTGCTGCCTGAGATCGCAGGCTGTGGGCCTCCCCCAGTCCAATAGCTCACTCGCACTCACTGTGTAAGCTCATGGACCGTGGCAACCAGACAGCTGCACAAGTCACGGCTCTGGGGAAGGATGCAGGAAAAATGCAGTAGATATTACACAGCAGCCAGTATAGAGCAGTGGCGGGATTGCGAGGCAGCACGGACCTACCTGCACAGGCCGGTGCACATTGATGTGGGGTAATAATGGCTGCTGAATCTGCCCCAACAGCTTGGTGAGCAGGAGCAGAACCTGCTGCTTCATGCCAGGGGGATACTGCGAATACAGAGAGCGGAGAGAGACTTCAGTCACTGTTACATCTCCCCCACCCCCAGCCCCAGCCCACACACACCCCCCCCCACCCCCAGCACCAGCACACCCCCACCCCCACAGCGTCCCACACTGGTTCACACCCCACCCCACATCCCGGCCCCTCTACCCCACCTCGCCCTTTCACCTCACTGTCCCGCCCACTAACACTGCCCCCTCCCCACCCCAACTCTCATCCTATCCTCTCACCTCACCCTGCCTCACAGCCCATCCCACCTCTCACCTTGCCCCCTCCCACCCGTAATCTCATCCTGTCCCACCACCCTCCCATGCCCCCTCAACCCCACCACCTTCCTCCTCACTCCCTACCCTCCTCCCTCCCTCCCGCCCATTCCCCACCCCACATCACACCCTGTCCCCACACCTTCTCATCTGCCACCCCCACCCCGCCCCCTCCACCACAGCTCCCTTCCCTCCCAGCCCCCCACACTCCTCCCTCCCACTCCCTTCCCTCCATGTCCTACACTCCTCCCTCCCTGCACAATGACTGTGTCAAATTAGCCCATTAATGGAACGTTACACAAATGCATTAACTAGAACTGAAATCCCCAGGTTTGCAGCGTGCCAGATAATTCCAAAGCAAAAGCATCCCGTGAGAAAGTCTTGCATTTATATAGCGCCTTTCAAGACGTCCCAAAGCATTTCACAGCCAATGAAGTACTTTTGAAGTGCAATCACTGTTGTAATGTAGGAAACGCATCAGCCAATTTGTGCACAGCAAGCTCCCACAAACAGCAATGTGATAATGACCAGATAATCTGTTTTTTGTGATGTTGATTGAGGGATAAACATTGACCAGGACCCGGGGGCAACTCCCTTGGTCTTCTTCGAATAGTGGCCGTGTGTTTTTTTTATGTTCACCAAGACGACAGACGGGGCCTCGGGTTTAACGTCTCATCCGAAAAACGGCACCTCCGACAATGCAGCGCTCCCTCAGCACTGCACTGGGAATGTCAGCCGAGAATTTGCGCTGGGACTTGAACCCACGACCTTCTGTCTGAGAGGCGAGCGTGCTACCCACTGTGCCACGGCTGAGAGTGGTAGTTTAACGCCCTTGCCCCGACTCCACAGCCAAGCAGGGCCAATGGAAGCAGCAGTCTCCAGTGCCTGCTCGGGCTCAGGACGTTTAAACTGCAGCCACTTGGCACTGACACCACAGGATAAACACAGCCAGAGACACTGCCAGTTTGCGTTCCCCGTCTCCCTTACCCCAGCCTTGGCCAGCGTGCAGAGGGTCTCCAGTATCTTGTGCTGTAAGAGATACTCCATGCACGGTCCCGTCTCTCCGCTTTCACTCTGCTTCTCCTCATAAACAAGGATGTCCACCATCTGCCTCAGGCGCCATGGGATGTCGGTCTGTTTCACTGGTAGGTTTTCATCTGGAAAGCAGCATCTTTAAACACCGTGGCCAAACAACATTTCCAGCAAACGGCAGTCCTGGGAGAGTCCAGGTTAGTCCCCTGCCTGCCCCACTTAACTCAGCATTTACCATCTATCAGCGACTGCCCCCTCAATCCAATGCCGAAGCTTTATAAAGAACTTCAATAACCGCCAGCCATAGTCAAAATGCCTAATTTCACCATGACTTTGTCACACAGTACGGACTGACACAGCACTGAAACCAACAACACGCCAGACTGACCCAAACCCAGAGAAATTAGCCACTGCTTCCGGATTATTGCACATAAAGCTCTGAAACAGGAATCAATTTCGCTGGAGCATGGCCCTTTAGCATTTAATGGAACAGCAATGCCAGAAACCCAACTGCTTTCAAAGATCCTAACCACTCGAGCCTGCTCCGCCACTTAATAAGATCATGGCGAATCTGATCGTGACGAGGTCAAGCGCAGACAGCGGAAGGAGCGCACGGCAGACCAGCCCCATCCCCCCCCCTCTTCTCTCGACAAATGTCTGTCCCACTTGTAACAGGGTCTGTGGCTCTCATATTTGATTGTTCAGCCACCAAATAACTCACTTTGGGAGTGGACTGCCTATGATGATGGCTAATCTGGCACACTTGATCAGCTCTGCTGGGCGGGCCGCATTGTCCGTATGCCAGACATGAGACTCCCAAAGCAAGCGCTCTACTCGGAACTCCTTCACGGCAAATGAGCCAAAGGTGGGCAGAGGAAACGTTACAAGGACACCCTCAAAGCCTCCCTGATAAAGTGCAACATCCCCACTGACACCTGGGAGTCCCTGGCCAAAGACCGCCCTAAGTGGAGGAAGTGCATCCGAGAGGGCGCTGAGCACCTCGAGTCTCGTCGCCGAAAGCATGCAGAAATCAAGCACAGGCAGCGGAAGGAGCATGCGGCAAACCAGACTCCCCACCCACCCCTTCCCTCAACGCCTATCTGTCCCACCTGTGACAGGGTCTGTGGTTCTCGTATTGGACTGTTCAGCCACCTAAGGACTCATGTTAAGAGTGGAAGCAAGTCTTCCTCGATTCCGAGGGACTGCCTATGATGATGATGATGATGAGGAGGCTAATCTGATCATGGACTCAGCTCCACTTCCCTGCCCGTTCTCCATAACCCTTTATTCCTTATAGCTCAAAAATCTGTCTCTCTCCGCCTTAAATATATTCAATGACCCAGCCTCCATAGCTCTCTGGGGCAGAGAATTCCACAGATTTACAACCCACTGATTGAAGAAATTCCTTCTCATCTGTTTTAAATGGGCGTCCCTTATTCTGAGACTATGCCCCCTAGTTTTAGTTTCCCGATAAGTGGAAATATCCTCTCTGCATCCACCTTGTCGAGCTCCCTCATTATCTTATTTGTTTCGATAAGATCACCTCTCATCCTTCTGAACAATGTGTATAGGCCCAACCTACTCAACCTTTCTTCATAAGTCAACCTCCTCATCTCCAGAATCAACCTAGTGAACCTTCTCTGAACAGCCTCCAATGCAAGTATATCCTTCCTTAAATACAGAGACAAAAACTGTACGCAGTACTCCAAGTGTGGCCTCACCAATACCCTGTCTGCCTCTTTACTTACCCTCAATTTTCCCCTTATGGCTTTATTCATCCATGGTGTCTCATTAGTGTTTAGCTTGTTCTTGATTTTTCGTGGAATATATTTTCCTAGACTCTATTGAACATTGTTTTAAATGTTTCCCATTGCTGTTCTACATCATTGTTTGCCAATATTGTTGTCCATTTTATTTTCCCAAGTTCTATTCTCAGCCGCTCAAAATCAGCTTTTCTCCAATCTGTTATCCTGGTCCTTGTCATGTTTATATCCTTCCCAATTATTATTATCTTAAAGCATATTATATTATGGTCACTATTGCCTAGATGTTCCCCTACTTTAACTTCTCTTATCTGCTCTGGTTCATTTCCCATTATCAGATCGAGTAAAGAATTATCCCTTGTTGGGCTTCTTACATATTGGGTTAGAAAAGACATATTGCAGAAACTCCATTCCCTCATCACCATTACCTACCTCTTCTGACTAATTAATTTCAGGGTAGTTGAAATCCCTCATGATTATTATTCTATACTTTTTACTCATTTCCCTAATTTCTTCCTCTACCTCCCTTCCACACCACCATTAGCGTGATTAATTTTTTAAAATCTCTTATCTCTATCTACATGGATTCTATTTCTGTCTTACTGATAGCTACATTACTTTTTTCTACTGCCATAATGTTATCTCTAATAAGTACAGCTGCTCCACCTCCCATTTTTCCCTTTCTATCTTTTTTGAATGTGTTATAACCGGCAATATTTAATTCCCAGTCCTGATTTTTCTGTAGCCATGTCTCAGTAATCCCTACGATATCTGGTTCCTCGCAACATATTATTGCCTCCAGTTCCCCTGTTTCATTCCGGACACTGTGTGCATTGCTAAACAGTTTAATTCATTTTTAATAGCGATTCCTCTCACTTTACTTTTAAGCATCTTTTTAGACTCCTGTTCTAGATGTTTATTTCCTGGCCATTTATGTCATCTCTTAGATTAGTCCTTTCCTGTTTCATTTATATTTAGGCTCCTTTCATTTCTTGTACATTCCTCACCCCGTCTTACTAGTTTAAAGTTTTTGCCACCTCCCTATTTACCCTTTCCGCTAGGACACTGGTCCCATCCCAGTTCAGGTGGAGCCCGTCCCATCGGTACAGCTCCTTCCAGTCCCAGAACTGGTGCCAGTGTCCCATGAAAAGGAACCTGTCTTTGCCACACCAACCCTTTAGCCACCTGTTAATTTTCCTGATTTGTCTGTCTCTATGCCAATTTGCATGTGGCTTGGGCAACAATCCAGAGATTATTACCCGCGAGGTCCTGCTTTTTAATTTAGTTCCTAACTCCAGATACCCCCTCAGCAGGATCTCCTCCCTGTTCCTATCTCTGTTGTATGTTCCGAATTGGACCATGACAACTGGATTTACCCCTCCTTTTCCAAATTCCTCTCCAGCCCCCATGAGATACCCCTTAGCCTGGCACCGGGTAGGCAACACACCTTTCGGGACTCCCGTTCTTGGCTTTGGAGGACACTATCTATCCCCCTAATTATAGAATCGCCCATCATTATCATATTTCTATTCTGCTCCCCCTCCCGGACAGCTTTGTGAGCCGTGGTGCCGTGGTCTGCATTGTGGCTGTCCTCCTCGCAGTTTTTCTCCTTGTCCTCACAGGTAGCGGGTACATCGTACCTGTTGGACAGGACCAGTGTCTGTGGGATCCTCCTTCTCAACCTCTCCTAAATCCCTGCTACCCGGCTCCCTGACAGTCACACCCTCCCTTTCTATCCAGAAATTCAAATCCCCTGCCTGATGTTCCAGAGCTTCTCAATGGACTCCACTTTTCACTTATTTTGAAATTGGATAAGTACCTGAAGGAAAATAATTGCAGGGCTACGGGGAAAGGGCCTGGGAGTGGGACTAGCTGAAGAGCTCTTGCAAACAGTCGGCACGGGCTCAACGGGCCGAATGGCCTCCTTCTGTGCTGTAACCATTCTATGATTTGCTTTGAGTGGTACGATCCAGAGAGTGAGAGAGGGGAACAAGAGAGCGAGGGAGGGAGTAAGGGATTCAGATAGGGAGGGAGGGGACTACATATGAGGCCTTTCCATACACCTCCCTGGTAGGTACTGCAGGGCAATCAAGGCCAGCGTGATCTCCTGGACTAGTTTCGATCGCCTAGATGGGTCGGAGAGGAACTTCCCAGATTTTTTCCCCCCAAATAGGCCTGGGGTTTTTTAATCTGTTTATTTGCCTCTCCCAGGAGATCACATGGTTTCGGGTGGAGTGTATATCTTGTGATAGACAAGGTATCGCAATTGTGTGGGACACCTCGATGGACCAGATGGTCCTTACCCGCCCATCATCGTTTGTATGTTGGTAACTCCAGCAGTTTGTAAGGCCGTCATATACTGGGCTATCCACAAACAGTGCATCCCAGAGTTTCAAAATTAATAAAGTGAATGAGTGTTGTAAATAATCCGCCGTAATTCCAATGCTTTGGATAACAGTGCACTGGAACCATATGTCATTTCACCTCACTCATCAAACACCTTCTTTTTAAAGTCTGACATTCTGCTGCAGTGGCTGGTGGGCAGTTGAAGCAGAGTTGAATGTAACCGTGGGGCCATACCTGTGGTCACAATGTAGTAGTTGGTGATTCCTTTCCAGTGACCTACGAAGGACTCCAGCAGCTGGATTGGCTCCTCCTCCTTTAACAAATAAAACAACCTCGTCACAAGTGGAATTATTTTATTGCTGAGCAACTCCTTGTATGAAAAAACACGGCTCAACTATTTCACAAGACTGAGCACACAGCGGTTAAGGAGGAAGGCGGACAAGAAAAAGCTGAATGCCCAGTTATACGGACAGGATTTTCAGAGGCTTTTGAGGGCAGGAAGCCGGCATGGGTTCAGGGAGAGCACGGGTGTGATGACTGAAACATCCACTTCACCCCCTCCCAATGAGATTATTCCCAGGTGTAATGCATTTACTTCATTGTTCTTATTTCAGAATTCAGAGCAACACATTGCTATTAAGAACTAGTTGGTTTATTAACAAAGGCTGAACAATCACACTACACATTATCAGTTTATCCACCAGGCTCACAACTGCATACCTCATCGTGGATGACCTAGACCCAACTGGTTGGGGTTTTATTGAGTCTTGTGAACAGCATATAACTGACTAAGCCACTCACAATGCAACAGCTCTACAAACCTGTGAGCATACTCATTACACCAGGGAACCGCCGCCCTTCACCCAAGAGCTGTCGACCCCTCTTCAGCTTGAGTCGGACTGACCATGGGAGTGGTCAATAGCACAGCTGTTTAAGGCAGCGAGAGGCTGGGCCACACCAATCAGGAATATTCCAGTTTGGAGGCTGAGCCCAATCATTCAAACCCAGCCGTGGTCCAGCGATCGTCGTGGGAACAGAACTGAAGGTCTGGGTGGCATCAAGCACAGTGCTGCCCTCCCACTGCCACACACCCAGCCTACAGTCACTACCCCCACCCACTGCCCCACACACACACAGTCACTACCCCCACCCACTGCCACACACACACACACAGTCACTACCCCCACCCATTGCCCCACACACAGTCACTACCCCCTCCCACTGCCCCACACACAGTCACTACCCCCTCCCACTGTCCCACACAGTCACCACCCCCACCCACTGCCCCACACACACACAGTCACTACCCCCACCCAATGCTACACACACACACACAGTCACTACCCCCACCCATTGCCCCACACACAGTCACTACTCCCTCCCACTGCCCCACACACACAGTCACTACCCCCACACACTGCCACACACACACAGTCACTACCCCCACCCACTGCCCCACACACACAGTCACTACCCCCACCCACTGCCACACACACACACAGTCACTACCCCCACCCACTGCCCCACACACAGTCACTACCCCCACCCACTACCCTCACCCACTGCCCCACACACACAGTCACTACCCCCACCCACTGCCCCACACACACAGTCACTACCCCCACCCACTGCCCCACACACACAGTCACTACCCCCACCCACTACCCTCACCCACTGCCCCACACACACAGTCACTACCCCCACCCACTGCCCCACACACACAGTCACTACCCCCACCCACTGCCCCACACACACAGTCACTACCCCCACCCTCTGCCCCACACACACACAGTCACTACCCCCACCCTCTGCCCCACACACACACAGTCACTACCCCCACCCACTGCCCCACACACACACACACAGTCACTACCCCCACCCACTGCCCCACACACACAGTCACTACCCCACACAGCACTGCCGCCCCCCCCCCCCCAGACGACAGCAGTGTACCCCAGCCCCCTGTTTATTGGACACTGTGTGTATTGCTGTACAGAGAGTTTCACTCCGCTTTAAGAGCGGTTCCTCCCCCAGGACAGGACAGCCCGGCTCCCCCCTCCCGGCCTGTCCTCCCGTCAGAGCCGCCAACACTCCGCCGGAGCCCCGGGAGCCGTCTCCCCGGTCCCGGCTCTCAGGCCCCGGCCTCGGGCCCCGCCTCTCACCGGGTCCACGGCCTGCTGCAGCAGGGCCGTCAGTTTGCTGAACATGTCGGGGCCGGCGCGGCTCCTTCCCGCCCGCCCGCCGGGCCGGGCCGCTCCCGCTCCCGCTCCGCTCGCTGCCGGCTCTGGGGAAGCGGCAGAGACCGGGCCCCGACCCCTCAACCCTGACCCCTCAACCCGCCGTCACCCGGGCAACGGGGAGGCGGCGGCCGGGGCTCGGTGACAGGAGGGGGAGGGGGGAGGGTATGTGTGGGGGTGGGGGGTGAGGGCAGTGGGTTGTGTGTGGGTGTAGTGTTTGTGTGGGTCCGTGGGGGGGTATGTGTGGGGGTGCAGGCCTGGTTTAGGGGGGGGGGGTGTTGTGTGTGGGTGAGGGGTTGAGGGGGTGTGGGTGTGATATTTGGGGTCTGGGGGGGGTGGGGTGCGGGTTCAGGGTGGGGAGGAGGGGTATGTGTGTGGGTGCGGTGTTTGGGGTGTGGGTCCGGGGGGTATGTGTGGGGGTGCAGGTCTGGTTTAGGGGGGGGGGGGTGTTGTGTGTGGGTGAGGGGGTGTGGGTGTGATATTTGGGGTCTGGAGGGGGTGGGGTGCGGGTTCAGGGTGGGGAGGAGGGGTATGTGTGTGGGTGCGGTGTTTGGGGTGTGGGTCCGGGGGGTATGTGTGGGGGTGCAGGCCTGGTTTAGGGGGGGGGGTGTTGTGTGTGGGTGAGGGGTTGAGGGGGTGTGGGTGTGATATTTGGGGTCTGGGGGGGGTGGGGCGCGGGTTCAGGGTGGGGAGGAGGGGTATGTGTGTGGGTGCGGTGTTTGGGGTGTGGGTCCGGGGGGTATGTGTGGGGGTGCAGGTCTGGTTTAGGGGGGGGGGTGTTGTGTGTGGGTGAGGGGTTGAGGGGGTGTGGGTGTGATATTTGGGGTCTGGAGGGGGTGGGGTGCGGGTTCAGGGTGGGGAGGAGGGGTATGTGTGTGGGTGCGGTGTTTGGGGTGTGGGTCCGGGGGGTATGTGTGGGGGTGCAGGTCTGGTTTGGGGGTGGGGTGTGGGTGTGATATTTGGGGTCTGGGGGGGTATGTGTGTGGGTGCGGTGTTTGGGGTGTGGGTCTGGGGGTGGGGTACAGGTTCGGTGGGTGGGAGGGGTATGTAAGTGGAGCTGAGTCCACGGCCAGATCAGCCGAGATCTTGTTGCGTGGCGGAGCAGGCTCGAGGGGCTAGATGGCCTACTCCTGTTCCTAATTCTTATGTTCTTATTAATGTTAGGGAAGTCCAGAACCAGGGGTCACAGTCTAAGGATAAGGGGTAAGCCATTTAGGACCGAGATGAGGAGAAACTTCTTCACCCAGAGAGTGGTGAACCTGTGGAATTCTCTACCACAGAAAGTTGTTGAGGCCAATTCACTAAATATATTCAAAAAGGAGTTAGATGAAGTCCTTACTACTCGGGGGATCAAGGGGTATGGCGAGAAAGCAGGAATGGGGTACTGAAGTTGCATGTTCAGCCATGAACTCATTGAATGGTGGCTCGAAGGGCCGAATGGCCTACTCCTGCACCTATTTTCTATGTATGTAGGTGCGGTGTTTGGGGTGTGGGTCTGGGGGTGGGGTGCAGGTTCGGGGGGAGGTGTATGTGTGTGGGTGCGGTGTTTGGGGTGTGGGTCTGGGGGTGGGGTAAAAATTCTGTGGGTGGGAGAGGTATGTATGTGTGTGCGGTGTTTGGGATGTGGGTCTGGGGGTGGGGTGCAGGATCGGGGGGGAGGTGTGTGGGTGCGGTGTTTGGTGTGTGGGTCTGGGGGTGGTGTGCAGGTTCGGGGAGGAGGTGTATGTGTGCGGTGTTTGGGGTGTGGGTCTGGGGGTGGGGTATGTATGTGGGTGCGGTGTTTGGGGTGTGGGTCTGAGGGTGGGGTGCAGGTTCGGGGGGGAGGTATATCTGTGTGTGCGGTGTTTGGGGTGTGGGTCTGGGGTGGGGTGCAGGTTCGGGGGGGAGGTGTATGTGTGTGTGCGGTGTTTGGGGTGCGGGTCTGGGGTGGGGTGCAGGATCGGGGGGGAGGTATATCTGTGTGTGCGGTGTTTAGGGTGCGGGTCTGGGGTGGGGTGCAGGTTCGGGGGGGAGGTGTATGTGTGTGTGCGGTGTTTGGGGTGCAGGTCTGGGGTGGGGTACAGGATCGGGGGGAGGTATAACTGTGTGTGCGGTGTTTGGGGTGCGGGTCTGGGGTGGGGTGCAGGTTCGGGGGGGAGGTGTATGTGTGTGTGCGGTGTTTGGGGTGCGGGTCTGGGGTGGGGTGCAGGATCGGGGGGGAGGTATATCTGTGTGTGCGGTGTTTGGGGTGCGGGTCTGGGGTGGGGTGCAGGATCGGGGGGGAGGTATATCTGTGTGTGCGGTGTTTGGGGTGCGGGTCTGGGGTGGGGTGCAGGATCGGAGGGGAGGTATATCTGTGTGTGCGGTGTTTGGGGTGCGGGTCTGGGGGTGGGGCACAGGTTCGGTGGGTGGGAGGGGTATGTATGTGGGTGCGGTGTTTGGGGTGTGGGTTTGGGGGTGGGGTACAGGTTCGTGGGGGAGGTATATCTGTTTGGTGCGGTGTTTGGGGTGCGGGTCTGGGGTGGGGTGCAGGATCGGAGGGGAGGTATATCTGTGTGTGCGGTGTTTGGGGTGCGGGTCTGGGGGTGGGGCACAGGTTCGGTGGGTGGGAGGGGTATGTATGTGGGTGCGGTGTTTGGGGTGTGGGTCTGGGGGTGGGGTACAGGTTCGGGGGGAGGTATATCTGTTTGGTGCGGTGTTTGGGGTGCGGGTCTGGGGGTGGGGTACAGGTTCGGGGGGTGTGAGGGGTATGTATGTGGGTGCGGTGTTTGGGGTGTGGGTCTGGGGGTGGGGTGCAGGATCGGGGGGGAGGTGTGTGGGTGCGGTGTTTGGTGTGTGGGTCTGGGGGTGGGGTACAGGTTCGGGGGGTGGGGCACAGGTTCGGTGGGTGGGAGGGGTATGTATGTGGGTGCGGTGTTTGGGGTGCGGGTCTGGGGGTGGGGCACGGGTTCGGTGGGTGGGAGGGGTATGTATGTGGGTGTGGTGTTTGGGGTGCGGGTCCTGGAGTGATGCCCATGGGAATAATGTAGGCCGGGACTCGGTCTACACGCTATGAGGACTGGATGGGCTGAACATTCAGTTAAACCCATCAATCTCTGATGCCCACATTGGCATTTCAGAGTCAGCCAGTTCGTTTGTTCCCAGCAGAGTTATTTTCCTCCTCAATGACAACTGAATCCTGATCAATGTGGAATTAGTTTGCCAAGAAATGTGATGGTTGAATCCAGATTGTCCATATTGTTTACCTCCTAGTCTTGTCTTCATAGAATTATAGAATTTTACAGCACAGAAAGAGACTATTGGGACCACCCAATTAGCTCCTCTCCCCCACAATTTCCCAGCAGACTTGCTCTATTTAAATGATTCATTGTACCGTTATTTATTAGAATTTCATGTATATTGAAAAGCTGTCGCTAAGTTGTGCAAGGTGAGAACCCCAATGCGCTGCTGTAAAAGGAGGCAATGATTTGACAATATTTTAGTGTGAAAGTTCTGCACTGTTACTGGATTTCCTCCCATGTTAACAGTTCTCTCTCTTCGGTTACTGTTCCCCCTCTCCCTCAAATCTGCCGTCATCACCCCTCTGAAAAAAACAGCCCTTGACCCTTCTCCTTGCGAACTACCACCCCATCTCCAATCTCTCTTTCGTCTCCAAAGTTCTTGAACGTGTAGTCGCCTCCAAAATCCATGCCCATCTTTCCCACAATTCCATGTTTGAATCCCTCCAATCCCATTCCCGTCCCCGCCACAGTATCTAAACGGCTCTCATCAAAGTTACAAATGACATCCTTTGTGACTGTGACAAAGGTAAACTATCATTCCTCGTCTTTCTCGACCTGCGTGCAGCCTTTGACACGGTTGACCACTCTATCACTCTCCAACATCTCTCCACCGTCGTCCAGCTGGGTGGGACTGCACTCGCCTGGTCCTATTCTTATCTAATCGTAGCCAGAGAATCGCCTGCAATGGCTTCTCTTTCCGCCCCCGTATCGTTACCTCTGGTGTCCCCCAAGGATCTGTCCTTGGCCCCCTCCTATTTCTCATCTATATGCTGCCCCTTGGCGACATCATCCGAAAACACAGCGTCAGTTTCCACATGTACGCTGATGACACCCATCTCTACCTCACCACCACTTCTCTCGACCCTTCCAAGATCTCTAAACTGTCAGACTACTTGTCCAAGATCCAGTTCTGGATGAGCAGAAATTTTCTCCAATTAAATATTGGGAAGACTGAAGCCATTGTTTTCGGTCCCCGCCACAAACTCTGTTCCCTAGCCACTGACTCCATCCCTTTCCCTAACATCTGTCTGAGGCTGAACCAGACTGTTCGCAACTTTGGTGTCATATTTGACCCTGAAACGAGCTTTCGACCACATATCCGCAGCATAACTAAGACCGCCTATTTCCACCTCCGTAACATGCCCGTCTCCGCCCTTGCCTCAGCTCATCCGCTGGGAAACGCTCATCCATGTCTTTCTTACCTCTAGACTTGACTATTCTAACGCACTCCTGGATGGCCTCCTACATTCTACCCAACGTAAACTAGAGGTGATCCAAAACTCGGCTGCCATGTCCTAACTCGCACCAAGTCCCGCTCACCCATCACCCCTGTGCTCGCTGACCTACATTGGCTCCTGGTTAAGCAACGCCTCGATTTCAAAATTCTCACCCTTATTTTCCAATCCCTCCATGGTCTCGCCCCTCCCTATCTCTGTATTCTCCTCCGGCCCCAAAACTTCCCCGAGATGTCTGTGCTCCTCTGATTCTGCCCTCTTAAGTATCCCTGATTATAATCGCTCAACCATTGGTGGCCGTGCCTTCTGTTGCCTGGGCCCCAAGCTCTGGACCTCCCGGCCTAAACCTCTCATTCCTCCTTTAAGACAATGCTTAAAGCCTACCTGTTTGACCAAACTTTTGGTCACTTGCGCTAATTTCTACTCCTGTGAATTGGTGTCGATTTTTTTTGTCTTATAATACTCCTGTGAAGCGCCTTGGGACATTTTATTATGTTAAAGGCGCTATATAAATTCAAGTTGTTGCTGTTGATTTGTGGTGGTGTTTTGAGGCTGCTCTCAACAACCTCAGCTCACCCACTGCAATTACTGCTTCAGCTATTATAAGATGACTGGACAAGTGATGTTCTGCAAACTCTTGTCATCCCGAGGTATTGTCTCCCTTGTGTGTGGTGGTTAAGCTGGATGTTGGAAATCCCGTGACATTGTTTGATGAGCCACGAAAGTTCCTGGTATCCTGGCCAACATTCCCCTCTCAACCACCGCCACCAAAAACAGGTTAAACAACCTGTCTTGTGTGCTGTTGCTGGTGAGGTGTTGCCACACAATAAGATTACACTTCAAAACTAATCACGCTTTGGCGATGTTTCAAAGTGATCAGCCACAATATTAAAGGAAAGTGTGAGGCTATGCACTTTGACAGAAAAAAAATCAAAAGAGCAACTTATTATTTAAATGGAGAAAGATTGCAAAGTGCTGCAGTACAGCGGGACCTGGGGGTACTTGTGCATGAAACACAAAAGGATAGCATGCAGGTACAGCAAGTGATCAGGAAGGCCAATGGAATCTTGGCCTTTATTGCAAAGGGGATGGAGTATAAAAGCAGGGAAGTCTTGCTACAGTTATACAGGGTATTGGTAAGGCTACACGTGGAATACTGTGTGCAGTTTTGGTTTCCATATTTACGAAAGGATATACTTGCTTTGGAGGCAGTTCAGAGAAGGTTCACTAGGTTGATTCCAGGGATGAGGGGGTTGACTTATGAGGAAAGGTTGAGGAGGTTGGGCCTCTACTCATTGGAATTCAGCAGAATGAGAGGTGATCTTATCGAAACGTATAAGATTATGAGGGGGCTTGACAGATGCAGAGAGGATATTTCCACTGATGGGGGAGACTAGAACTAGAGGACGTAATCTTAGAATAAGGGGCTGCCCATTTAAAACTGAGATGAGGAGAAATTTCTTTTCTGAGGGTTGTAAATCTGTGGAATTTGCTGCCTCAGAACTGTGGAAGCAGGGACATTGAATAAATTTAAGACAGAGATAGACAGTTTCTTAACCGATAAGAGGTTATGGGGTGCGGGCGGGGAAGTGGAGCTGAGTCCATGATCAGATCAGCCATGATCGTATTAAATGGCGGAGCAGGCTCGAGGGGCCGTATGGCCTACTCCTGCTCCTATTTCTTATGTTCTAAACATATTTTGGACACGTTTTAATTATAAAGAAAGACTTGCATTTATAGAGCACCAGTGAAGTACTTTTTGATGTGTAGGAGTGTAGGAAACGTGGCAGCCAATTTGCGCACGGCAAACTCCCGCAAACAGCAATGTGATAATGACCGGATGATCTGTTTTTTTGTTATGTTGATTGTGGGATAAATGTTAGGCAGGAAACCCGGGATAACTCCACTGCTCTTCTTCGAAATAGTGTCATGGGATCGTTTACGTCCACCTCAGTGGGAAGAGGGGGCCTCAGTTTAACGTCTCATCTGAAAGACGGCACCTCCGACAGTGCGGCACTCCCTCTGCACTGGAGTGTCAGACGAGAGAACCCACGACCTTTTGCCTCAAGGGCGAGAGTGCTGCTCACGGAGCCAGAGCTCAGAAAAGTATGTTGTGTGTTGAAGGGTGCTTCAACTTCCAACGTTATCGGGCACTCTGACCACAGAGAATAGATGGTGGTAGCCCATCTGGGCTCCAAAATAAGTGGTCACGTGTCCTTGATTAAACAAACAAGTCGGGGTAGATGTTGATATAAAGTAAAGGGTTCAGATTAGGAAAGAGTGGTTCCAGTGATTGCTGACAAGTTTGAACTAAGTGTATTTTGTTTGTATCTAATCAGGAAGTACTTTTTCACAGAAAGGCCAGTGAGAAATCTTGAATTGTCGCTCCCAAAAGGCTGTGGCTGTTGGGGACAATTGCAGCTGTCAAGACAAATGGGAAACTAACTTATTAACTAAAGAAGACATGCTTTTCTACGGTGCCATTCACAAGCTCAGGACGTCCCAAAGCGCTTTACGGCTAATGAAGTACTTTTGACGTGCAGTCACTGTTGTAATTTACGAAACGCAGCAAACAATTTGCGCACAACAAGCTCCCACAAGCAGCTGATCTGTTTGTAGTAATGTTGGTTGCGGGATAAATATTGGCCCAAAACACAGGGGAGAACTTCCCTGATCTTCTTCGAAAAAGTGACTTGGTATCTTTTTAATGTCTCATCCGAAAGGTGGAACCTTCGACAAGCATCACCGCCCCTCCGACAGTGCAGCAATCCCCTCATTACTTCCCCTCCGACAGTGCGGCGCTCCCTCAGTACTTCCGCTCCGACAGTGCGGCGCTCCCTCAGTACTTCCCCTCCGACAGTGCGGCGCTCCCTCAGTACCGCCCCTCCGACAGTGCGGCGCTCCCTCAGTACTGCCCCTCCGACAGTGCGGCGCTCCTTCAGGACTGAACGCGGGACACCAATCCAACCAATTGAATTCACTGTTTCTTTCCCATACAATGCCATAAATATCTCCAACTGACCATAAGGTACGAATCATTTTAACAAAGAAAACTTGACATTTACAATTCATAAACACATGAAATACAGAGTGAAGATTCAGTAAAATCGGGTGTACAAATCTGATATTTTGTGTGTGACTCTTGGTGCTGCTCAGTGACATTTATACACAATGCTATTTTGCTCCAATGTGATTAATACGTGTTTTAGAAAGTTTTTAATTCAGTTCCTTTTCTCCCTTGGTGTCCCTGAGGCAGAGAGTTCTGCTGGGTACAGTTCTGTAAGCAGCACACTCTTTAGCACCTCACCCTAGTCTCCCATCTCCGTGTGTCGGTCAAAGCAGTAAGCGTTATTGAGATCAGAGTGTCAGCGACACTAAACCAACCCTGAGCTCACCCGATGGCCACAATTACACCTTGAAAGAAAGACTTGCATTTCACAGACAATGAAGTGTAGTCACTGTTGTAATGTGGGAAATGCAGCAGCCACAAGCTCCCACAAACAGCATCATCATCATCGGCAGTCCCTCGGAATCGAGGAAGACTTGCTTCCACTCCTGAAGTGAGTTCTTAGGTGGCTGAACAGTCCAATCCGAGAGCCACAGTTGGGACAGATAGTTGTTGAGGGTAAGGGAGGATGGTACTGGTTTGCCGCACGCTCCTTCCACTGACTGCACTTGATTTCTGCATGCTCTCGGCGATGAGACTCGATGTGCTCAGCGCCCTCCCGGATGCACTTCCTCCACTTAGGGCGGTCTTTGGCCAGGGACTCCCAGGTGTCAGTGGGGATGTCGCACTTTATCAGGGAGGCTTTGAGGGTGTCCCTGTAATGTTTCCGGTGCCCACCTTTGGCTCGTTTGCCGTGAAGGAGCTCCGAGTAGAGCGCTTGCTTTGGGCGTCTCGTGTCGGGCATGCGGACAATGTGGCCCGCCCAGCGGAGCTGATCAACTGTGGTCAGTGCTTCAATACTGGCCTGAATGAGGACACTTACGTTGGTGTGCCTGTCCTCCCAGGGGATTTGTAGGATCTTGCAGAGACATCGTTGGTGATATTTTTCCAGCAACTTGAGGTATCTACTGTACATGGGTCCATGTTTCTGAGCCATACAGGAGGGCGGGTATTACTACAGCCCTGTAGACCATGAGCTTGGTGACAGTTTTGAGGGTCTGGTCTTCAAACACTCTTTTCCTCAGGCGACCCGGATCTTGTCGTCGATAGGAGGCTCCCGAGATATGGGAAGTGGTCCACGGTGTTCAGGGCCGCCCCGTGGATCTTGATGACTGGGCGGGCAGTGCTGTGCGGTGAGGACCTTTGTCTTAAGAATGTTTAGTGTGAGGCCTATGCTTTCGTACACCTCAGTAAATACGTCGACTATGTAATGTGATAATAACCAGCTATTTTAGTGATGTTGATCGAGGGCTAAATTTGTTGGATAATTCCCCTGCTCTTCTTCGAAGTACTGCCAATGGGATCTTTTACGATCACCTGAGAGAGCAGACGTGGCCTCGGTTTAACGGCTCATCCAAAAGACGGCACCTCCGACAGTGCAGTGCCCCCTCAGCACTGCACTGGAGTGTCAGCCTCGATTTTTGTGCTCAGGTTCCTGGAGTGGGATTTGAACCCACAACCTTCTGACTCTGAGACGAGGGTGCTGCCCACTGAGCCACAGCTGCCACTTTCCTCATTACTGGTTGTTCGCTAACAGCCAGGAGTGGGAAGCCTGGCTGGGTTCTCCCTCCCTGGTCCAAAGGTCGACTGTAAATGGCCCGACTGTTATCATGGCTGCAATCAGCTAAGTACTGATCAATAGATTTTTAAAGACTGCACTGCCTGCCAGTTTGTACTGTTGAGTTAACACACAACAGCTGTTAAGGAAGTAAGTGTTTGACATGTTTATATCGGGCCTGGTCACCAGCTCCCCCTTCTGGGGAATCCCAGTCTTGCCTCTGTTACTGCAGACAAGCTTAGATTAATGATAGCAGAGGACGTTGGAGGTGGGAGAGAGAGTTGACCCTTACCGGAGTCGGCATCACCAACCTGTGCTGAGCGCTTTAGAAAGTCATAAATAGTACACCGAATAAATGATCAATTTGTCACCGTCTGTTTGGCAAACAGGCACCAGAATCGACCAGAGGGTTGGTGACATCTGCGATTGCAACTGTCTCGTTTCGGCTGGGTCAGAGAGTGACCTATCTCGGCAGGTGGGAGATGGAGTAGGGCCCAGGGAGCAAGAAAAAAAAACTGATTTAGATAATAAACTTGCCATCGTTTTTGGCCTTTATAAGATTAACTTGCATTAAAAGTAGACAGACAATCTGGAACAAAAGTGATGCTGAAACAGGCGTTGGGAGATTCAGTCAGGAGATTGCAGTCTGATTCTAGCATCTTGTTACGGGTCATGCAGACTGCCACGGAAACCAGGTGCGATGCGGGAGTTACCCTCCTTTAAGAGTTAGAGAGCAAGAGTCAATCCAGTTTGTTTTGCATGATCCACATGCTGATTCCGATATTTACAGTGCCGAGTCCCACAAAACAGGGCAACTTTTACAGAGACACATCTTTGCTGGAGAAACACATTTCCGTGAACATTTCGTTACACCGAGGCCTTCATTTCCCATTCCTGCAAAAGAAAACAACAGAAGCACGTTAGTCAGGGCAGCAGCTGGACCAGGGCCAGATGTGTCCCCGCTCTCCTGCTCAGTCTGACTGAGAAGGAACACAGTACCTCCTCAAACTTACCGACAAGAAATATCTCGTGTCAACAACAGTCAATAACTCTCCTCTATCCTCAATGGAGAAACTCAGGTGAAGGGCCACGGTCGACAGTGCAGGGTATCCCACAAACAGCAATGAGATAAATGATCACTTAGTGATGTTGGTTGTGGGATAAATATTGGCCAGGAGACCAGGGAGAACGCACATCACCCGAGAGGGCAGACGGGACCTCAGTTCAAACATCTCTGAGAGAGTACCTCTATCACGGCAGCGCTCCCTCAGTACTGCCCCTCCGACAGTGCTGCGCTCCATCAGTACTGCCTCTCCGACAGTACGGCACTCCCTCAGTACTGCCACTCCGACAGTGCAGCGCTCCCTCAGTACTGCCCCATCTACAGTGTGGCGCTCCCTCAGTACTGCCCCATCTACAGTGCAGCGCACCCTCAGTGCTGCCCCTCTGGCAGTGCAGCGCTCCCTCAGTACTGTCCCCCTCCAACGGTGCTGCGCTCCCTCAGTAGTGCCCCTCCGACAGTGCTGCGCTCCCTCAGTAGTGCCCCTCCGACAGTGCTGCGCTCCCTCAGTAGTGCCCCTCCGACAGTGCTGCGCTCCCTCAGTAGTGCCCCTCCGACAGTGCTGCGCTCCCTCAGTAGTGCCCCTCCGACAGTGCTGCGCTCCCTCAGTAGTGCCCCTCCAACAGTGCTGCGCTCCCTCAGTAGTGCCCCTCCGACAGTGCGGCGCTCCCTCAGTACTGCCTCTCCGACAGTGCGGCGCTCCCTCAGTGCTGCCCCTCCGACAGTGCAACACTCCCTCAGTACTGCCCCTCCGACAGTGCAGCGCTCCCTCAGTAGTGCCCCTCCGACAGTGCGGCGCTCCCTCAGTACTGCCTCTCCGACAGTGCGGCGCTCCCTCAGTGCTGCCCCTCCGACAGTGCAACACTCCCTCAGTACTGCCCCTCCGACAGTGCAGCGCTCCCTCAGTAGTGCCCCTCCGACAGTGCGGCGCTCCCTCAGTACTGCCTCTCCGACAGTGCGGCGCTCCCTCAGTGCTGCCCCTCCGACAGTGCAACACTCCCTCAGTACTGCCCCTCCGACAGTGCAGCGCTCCCTCAGTAGTGCCCCTCCGACAGTGCAGTGCTCCCTCAGTACTGCCTCTCCGACAGTGCGGCGCTCCCTCAGTGCTGCCCCTCCGCCAGTGCAGCGCTCCCTCAGTACTGCCCCTCCGACAGTGCAGCGCTCCCTCAGTACTGCCTCCCTCCGACAGTGCAGCGACCCTCAGTACTGCCCCTCCAACCGTGCAGCGCTCCCTCAGTACTGCCCCTCCGACAGTGCAGCGCTGCCTCAGTACTGCCCCTCCGACAGTGCGGCGCTCCCTCAGTACTGCCTCTCCGACAGTGCGGCGCTCCCTCAGTGCTGCCCCTCCGACAGTGCAACACTCCCTCAGTACTGCCCCTCCGACAGTGCAGCGCTCCCTCAGTACTGCCCCTCCGACAGTGCAGCACTCCCTCATTACTGCCTCTCCAACAGTGCGGCGCTCCCTAAGTGCTGCCCCTCCGACAGTGCAGCACTCCCTCAGTAGTGCCCCTCCGACAGTGCAGTGCTCCCTCAGTACTGCCTCTCCGACAGTGCGGCGCTCCCTCAGTACTGCCCTTCCGACAGTGCAGTGCTCCCTCAGTATTGTCCCTCTGACAGTGCAGCACTCCCTCAGTACTGCCTCCCTCCAACACTGCAGCGCTCCCTCAGTACTGCCTCTCCAACAGTGCGGCGCTCCCTCCGTACTGCCCCTCCGACAGTGCAGCGCTCCCTCAGTACTGCCCCTCCGACAGTGCAGTGCTCCCTCAGTACTGCCCCTCTGACAGTGCAGCGCTCCCTCAGTACTGCCTCTCCGACAGTGCGGTGCTTCCTCCGTACTGCCCCTCTGACAGTGCAGTGCTCCCTCAGTACTGCCTCTCCGACAGTGCAGCGCTCCCTCAGTACTGCCCCTCCGACAGTGCGGCGCTCCCTCCGTACTGCCCCTCTGACACTGCTACACTGAACATTAAAATGTTATCACAAATCGCAGGAACAGGAAAAGGAGTGTGGGGCGGGCGACAACCCCTGAATAATTCTGCTCTGATCCAGTTCTGACGAAGGGTCATCGACCTGAAACGTTAACTCTGTTTCTCTTTCCACAGATGCTGCCTGACCCGCTGAATGCTTCCAGCATTTCCTGTTAATTGTTATGTATGTAAACATTCTAACTGTGTAAGACTAGCCACTAAAGGACCCACCTGTTGGAAGCCCAAGGGTCACCTGCACACCTCATGCAAGCGAGTATAAAAGCTTGTCTGCCATGCTGCTTTGGCACTCTGGAGTTTTATTGAAGAGACTAAGGTCACATCAGTTTAAGCTTACAGTACTCTGTCTTGTGGAGTTATTCTAAACATAACAGTTATGATTCTGCGCTTACACTCCCCTGAAGAGCTGATAAACTAATAAATGCTTTGAAGAGGCTAGTAATGCGTACCTTCGTTTTCTGAAGCACTCTGCCCTTTTCAACCACGATAACAGATGGAGTCCTTTTCAGGCTGCTTTTGGCTGAGGCTGTGCGTCTTAGGATTGGGCTCACAATTGGTCCCTGCCAATGGAATTGGAAATAGTCAGTTCCTTCGATTTGCTCGCAGGTTGGAGCAAGTCAATGTGAGTTGAGCAGAGCGGCAGCAACTGTCAACTTGGGGCCTATCAGACCCCGAATTGATCACGTCCCATCCAACGTGCTTCTGAATCTGGTCCATTGAAAGGTAAGGCGAAAATAGATATTGGAAATAGAAAGCCAATGCTACTTTTTTTTGAGGACAGTTTTCTATGTCTCAATTAGTGACCTATTCTTTCAGATCTGAGCTCCCTTCCATCAAGTGGAGTTCAGACCTGAAATATAAAAAGATTTGCATTTATATAGCGGCAGGGAAGTGGAGCTGAGTCAATGATCAGATCAGCCATGATCTTATTAAATGGCGGAGCAGGCTCGAGGGGCCGTATGGCCGACTCCTGCTCCTATTTCTTATGTTCACAACCACCGGATGTCCAAAAGCACTTTTACAGCCAATGAAGTACTTTTGAAGTGCAGTCACTGTTGTAATGTAGCAAAAGCAACAGCCAATTTGCGCACAGCAAGCTCCCACAAACAGCAATGCGATAATGACCAGATAATCTGTTTTTAGTGATATTGGTTGAGGGATCATTATTGGCCAGGACACCGGGGATAACTCCCCTGCTCTTCTTCCAATAGTGCCATGGGATCTTTTACGTCCACTTGAGAGAGCAGACGGGGCCTCGGTTTAACGTCTCATCCAAAAGACGGCACCTCCAACAGTGCGGCGCTCCCTCAGCACTGCCCTGGAGCGCCAGCCGAGATTTTTGGTGCTCAAGTCTCTGGAGTGGGACTTGAACCCACAACCTTCTGACCCAGAGATGAGCTGATTGTTACATAGGACAATGAAGATGTGACAAATCTGGGCCAGTGATCCGGAATATTCCAAATCTGATTCGACGGGAAAGGCTTAAAACAGTCTCGGCAGCGATCTGGGATTTTGGTGGAATTTTGTACTGGGAGCAGGTCGAGATTGTCACTAAGTCGGGGAAAGGCGATGTGTGATAGAAGAGTTGAGATGGGTGAATTTCTTAAGTGGCATACATTCCAAACCATGACATACCACAAGTATCTCATTCTGTTTCTTTAAAGCATTGTGTAAATATAAAGTTAAAGCCTCTGCTTTGACTCGCAGTTGGAGACGCTTGGGTTGGACGGGACTAGTGCACAAGGCAAAGCAAGGTCACACATTCCTGAAACGAAACAAGGGAAAGTTTTGGAATTCCTGCGCCAACTGTCCCACCCCGCCCTGCTCTCCGTAGCAACCACTGGCCAGCCCATCGATTTCTGCAGCTGTCCGAGGCCTCGGACTGTTTACAGCTGCAAGCCCTTTGGAATGATGTCACGACTGACCACCCAATCCCCGATGTGGGTGTGAAAATGGTGCTGCTGAACCGCAATCTCATCCCGTGTCACCAGTTACAGTATGGCACGCACTTGCTTGCGAGCGACAAAACAGATTGATGCTGGAGTCTCAACTGCACTGTCCCGAGTTTCAGTCCCAGCCCCAACTGATACTTGGACGAGGAAAAGCTCGAGCTGGTCCTCGCACATTGTGTCAGCCGCGGCTCAGTGTGTCGCACCCTCGCCTCGGAGTCAGCAGGCTGTGGGTTCGCCTCCCACTCCAGAGACTTGGGCACAATAAATAGGCTGACACTCCCAGTGCAGTGCTGAGGGAGTGCTGCACTGTCGGAGGGGCAGTGCTGAGGGAGTGCTGCACTGTCGGAGGGGCAGTGCTGAGGGAGTGCTGCACTGTCGGAGGGGCAGTGCTGAGGGAGTGCTGCACTGTCGGAGGGGCAGTGCTGAGGGAGTGCTGCACTGTCGGAGGGGCAGTACTGAGGGAGTGCTGCACTGTCGGAGGGGCAGTACTGAGGGAGCGCTGCACTGTTGGAGGGGCAGTACTGAGGGAGCGCTGCACTGTCGCAGGTGCAGTACTGAGGGAGCGCTGCACTGTAGGAAGGGCAGTACTGAGGGAGCGCTGCACTGTCGGAGGTGCAGTACTGAGGGAGCGCTGCACTGTCGGAGGGGCAGTACCAAGAGAACGCCGCACTGTTGGAGGGGCAGTACTGAGGGAGTGCTGCACTATAGGAAGGGTATTACTGAGGGAGCGCCGCACTATAGGAAGGGTAGTACTGAGGGAGCGCCGCACTGTAGGAAGGGTAGTACTGAGGGAGTGCCGCACTGTCGGAGGGGCAGTACTGAGGGAGTGCCGCACTGTCAGAGGGGCAGTACTGAGGGAGTGCCGCACTGTCGGAGGGGCAGTACTGAGGGAGCGCTGCACTGTCGGAGGGGCAGCACTGAGGGAGCGCCGCACTGTCAGAGGGGCAATACTGAGGGAGCGCCGCACTGTCGGTGGGGCAGTACTGAGGGAGCGCCGCACTGTCGGAGGGGCAGTACTGAGGGAGCGCCGCACTGTCGGAGGGGCGGTACTGAGGGAGCGCCGCACTGTCAGAGGGGCAGTACTGAGGGAGCGCCGCACTGTCGGAGGGGCAGTACTGAGGGAGCGCCGCACTGTCGGAGAGGCAGTACTGAGGGAGCGCCGCACTGTCGGAGGGGCAGTACTGAGGGAGCGCCGCACTGTCGGAGGGGCAGTACTGAGGGAGTGCTGCACTGTCAGAGGGACAGTACTGAGGGAGCGCCGCACTGTTGGAGGGGCAGTACTAACGGAGTACTGCACTGTCAGAGGGACAGTACTGAGGGAGCGCTGCACTGTAGGAAGGGCAGTACTGAGGGAATGCTGCATTGTCGGAGGGGCTGTCTTTTGGATGAGTCGTTAAACCGAGACCCTGTCTGCCTTCTCGGGTGGATGTAAAAGATAACATGGCACTATTTGAAGAGCAGGGGAGTTCTCCCGACCGATATTTATCCCTCAACTAACACATGTATCTTACTGCTGGTTGTGGAAGCTTGCTGTGTGCCAATTGGCTGCCATGTTTCCTACATTACAACAGTGTAAAGTACTTCATTGGCTCTAGAGTGCTTTGGGGCACCCTGAAATTGTGAAAGGCGCTATATAAATGCAAGTCTTACTTGTCCTTCTGTTGCTGCCGCAGGCAGTGACATTGGCAGTGTGTGGCATTGAAAGGACAGGCGGCCCCGCCCACAGCTTCAAAGCAACAGATACCAACCTCGGAGCTTGCGGTGTCTGAGTGTGAGGAGAACAACGCCAGTGTCTGTCCACACGATGCTCGTTTGAAGGTCTTGCTGAGGGAGAGCAGGTTGAGCTCGGAGCCCGACTTCACCCTCTCTTTCGCTCGGTACACCGCCTGCTCCAGGCGACGGATTTTCTCCTCCAACCTGGGTAACCCCTTCCTCTCTGAACCAACGAACAAACACAGCACGGGTTACACACAACGCACACACACACAACAAGCTCCCTCGGCCCCGACAGGGGCAGGCAATGGCAGAGCAGGCAAGCCAACACTAAATGGAGCAACCATTTTAAACGGGAGTCCCCGTATATGCTTTCCCGACTGATTCCCGGGATGGCAGGACTGACACATGAGGAGAGACTGGATCAACTGGGCCTGCATTCACTGGAGTTTAGAAGAATGAGAGGGGATCTCATAGGAACATATAAAATTCTGACGGGACTGGACAGGTTAGATGCAGGAAGAATGTTCCCGATGTTGCGGAAGTCCAGAACCAGGGGTCACAGTCTAAGGATAAGGGGTAAGCCATTTAGGACCGAGATGAGGAGAAACTTCTTCACTCAGAGAGTGGTTAACCTGTGGAATTCTCTACCACAGAAAGTTGTTGAAGCCAGTTCGTTAGATATATTCAAGAGGGAATTAGATGTGGCCCTTACGGCTAAAGGGATCAAGGGGTATGGAGAGAAAGCAGGAATGGGGTATTGAGGGAATGATCAGCCATGATCTTATTGAGTGGTGTGCAGGCTCGAAGGGCCGAATGGCCTGCTCCTGCACCTATTTTCTATGTTTCTATGTTTTCCGGGATACTGAGATGGAAAAGGTGCCACCTGTTTAACCTGTGCCGGGAGCAGCAGCTTTTCTGTGATGGGTTTAAACGCAAATCAGACTTCATAAAGCCGCCTGTTGACACGCACCCTCGAGGCTCAAACATTGGAGTAGCCGCGAGAGCAAGGTGTCAGAGAGCTGAATGGGAGCGCAGGTCAGAGACTGCGGTACAACATTTCCCAGCACGGGGCCACACTGAGGGGAAACCTATTTCTCCTCTACATGCCTCCTCTCGGTGACACCTTCCAAAAACACCGAGGGGTGGAAATTCATTCACGCCTCAGTCGGAGCGGTAACCCAGTCGGGGCGGTAACCCAGTCGGGGCGGTAACCCAGTCGGGGTAACCCAGTCGGGGCGGTAAGTCGGGGCGGTAACCCAGTCGGGGCGGTAACCCAGTCGGAGCGGTAACCCAGTCGGGGCGGTAACCCAGTCGGGGTAACCCAGTCGGGGCGGTAACCCAGTCGGGGCGGTAACCCAGTCGGGGCGGTAACCCAGTCGGGGTAACCCAGTCGGGGCGGTAAGTCGGGGCGGTAACCCAGTCGGGGTAACCCAGTCGGGGCGGTAACCCAGTCGGAGCGGTAACCCAGTCGGGGCGGTAACCCAGTCGGGGTAACCCAGTCGGGGCGGTAACCCAGTCGGGGCGGTAACCCAGTCGGGGTAACCCAGTCGGGGCGGTAACCCAGTCGGAGCGGTAACCCAGTCGGAGCGGTAACCCAGTCGGGGTAACCCAGTCGGAGCGGTAACCCAGTCGGGGAGGTAACCCAGTCGGAGCGGTAACCCAGTCGGAGCGGTAACCCAGTCGGGGTAACCCAGTCGGAGCGGTAACCCAGTCGGAGCGGTAACCCAGTCGGGGTAACCCAGTCGGAGCGGTAACCCAGTTGGGGCGGTAAGTCGGGGCGGTAACCCAGTCGGGGCGGTAAGTCGGAGCGGTAACCCAGTCGGGGCGGTAACCCAGTCGGAGCGGTAACCCAGTCGGAGCGGTAAGTCGGGGCGGTAACCCAGTCGGGGCGGTAACCCAGTCGGGGCGGTAAGTCGGGGAGGTAACCCAGTCGGGGCGGTAACCCAGTCAGAGCGGTAACCCAGTCGCGGCGGTAAGTCGGGGCGGTAACCCAGTCGGGGCGGTAACCCAGTCAGAGCGGTAACCCAGTCGGGGCGGTAAGTCGGAGCGGTAAGTCGGGGCGGTAACCCAGTCGGGGCGGTAAGTCGGGGCGGTAACCCAGTCGGGGCGGTAAGTCGGAGCGGTAAGTCGGGGCGGTAACCCAGTCGGGGCGATAACCCAGTTGGGGCGGTAAGTCGGAGCGGTAAGTCGGGGCGGTAACCCAGTCGGGGCGGTAACCCAGTCGGATCGGTAAGTCGGGGCGGTAACCCAGTCGGGGCGGTAACCCAGTCGGGGCGGTAACCCAGTCGGGGCGGTAAGTCGGGGCGGTAACCCAGTCAGAGCGGTAAGTCGGAGCGGTAACCCAGTCGGGGCGGTAACCCAGTCGGGGCGGTAAGTCGGAGCGGTAACCCAGTCGGGGCGGTAACCCAGTCGGGGCGGTAACCCAGTCGGATCGGTAACCCAGTCGGAGCGGTAAGTCGGGGCGGTAACCCAGTCGGGGCGGTAACCCAGTCGGGGCGGTAAGTCGGAGCGGTAACCCAGTCGGAGCGGTAAGTCGGGGCGGTAACCCAGTCGGGGCGGTAACCCAGTCGGGGCGGTAACCCAGTCGGATCGGTAACCCAGTCGGGGCGGTAAGTCGGGGCGGTAACCCAGTCAGAGCGGTAACCCAGTCGGAGCGGTAACCCAGTCGGGGCGGTAACCCAGTCGGATCGGTAACCCAGTCGGGGCGGTAACCCAGTCGGGGCGGTAAGTCGGGGCGGTAAGTCGGGGCGGTAACCCAGTCGGGGCGGTAACCCAGTCGGGGCGGTAAGTCGGGGCGGTAAGTCGGGGCGGTAACCCAGTCGGGGCGGTAACCCAGTCGGATCGGTAACCCAGTCGGGGCGGTAAGTCGGGGCGGTAACCCAGTCAGAGCGGTAACCCAGTCGGAGCGGTAACCCAGTCGGGGCGGTAACCCAGTCGGGGCGGTAACCCAGTCGGGGCGGTAAGTCGGGGCGGTAACCCAGTCAGAGCGGTAACCCAGTCGGAGCGGTAACTTTAGCGCTTTGAAAAAGCTTGCGGCTCCCGCCCAGAAATTTGTCGGAATTGAGCGGGGCGCTGGCAGGCGCTAAATCAGCCGTTACACACTTGAATTGGGCGGGGGGAGGTGCCGCGAAAGTTCCGTCATTGAATTTTGCGGAGCCATTGCGCATGCGCCGAACTCCGATTCAGATCCTGGGAAAAGCCGAGTCTTAAAGGTGCAGCACAGTAACGCACCCAGTTTTCACAATCATTTGTTTTCAAGCTCTACTGTTACGCCTGTCTGCCGCTGCAAACTGGGAGGCTCACGCACCGTGCTGTGTATAAACGTTGCACTGACTGTGACCTCAGAGAGAAGCGCTTCCTCGTCCCTTTAAGTAGCCGCCAGTTAACGACTGTTTTTCCAGACGTTGTTATCGGCGGCTGCACCTAATTTCGCGAGCTGGACACAAGCGTGGGCGTTGCACCAGGGCGGACGTCATGATCGGGTGTTTGTCAGCAGCCCCCGGTCGCTAAGCTATTACGCTTTAACTGAGTGCTAACTGAGGCTACAGACAACCAAAAATCCAGCCGCCCAAGTTCCACATGTACGCTGACGTCACCCAGTTCTACCTCACTACCACCTCTCTCAGCCCTTCCAAGGTCCCTCAATTGCCACACTCCTGGTCCGACATCCAGTTCTGGATGAGCAGAAATTTCCTCCAACTAAATATTGGGAAGATTGGAGTCTTCGGTCCCCGCCACAAACTCCGTTCCCTCGCCACTGACTCCATCTCGCTCTCTCTCGAGCAACTGTCCGAGGTTGAACCAGACTGTTCGCAACCTTGGTGTCATATTTGACCCCAAGGTGAGCTTCCGACCACATATCCGCACCCTCACTAAGACCGCCTACTTCCACCTCTGCAACATTGCTCAACTCCACCCCTGCCTCAGCTCATCTGCTGCTGAAGCCCTCATCCATGCCTTTGTTACCTCCAGACTTGACTATTCCAACGTACTCCTGGCCTCCCACATTCTACCCTCCCGAAAGGGAAGAGAAACTTCTTCTCTGAGGGTTTTAAATCTGTGGAATTCTCTGCCCCAGAGAGCTGTGGAGGCTGGGTCATTGAATATATTTAAGGCAGAGATAGACAGATTTTTGAGCGATAAGGGAGAAAAGGGTTATGGGGAGCGGGCAGGGAAGTGGAGCTGAGTCCATGATCAGATCAGCCATGATCTTATTGAATGGCAGAGCAGGCTCAAGGGGCCAAAGGGCTGACCCCTGCTTCTATTGCTTACGTTCTTATGTTCTTAAACTTGAGCTCATCCAAAACTCTGCTGCCTGTGTCCTAACTCGCACCAACTCCCGCTCACCCATCACCCCCTGTGCTCGCTGACCTACATTGGCTCCCGGTTAAGCAACATCTCGATTTAAAAATTCTCATCCTTGTTTTCAAATCCCTCCATGGCCTCGCCCCTCCCTATCTCTGTAATCGCCTCCAGCCCCACAACCCCCCGAGATGTCTGCGCTCCTCTAATCCTGACCTCTCGCGTATCCCTAATTATAATCGCCCCACCATCGGTGGCCGTGCCTTCAGCTGCCTGGGCCCCAAGCTCTGGAACTCCCTCCCTAAACCTCTATGCCTCACTGCCTCTCTTTCCTCCTTTAAGACACTTGTTAAAACCTACCTCTTTGGCCAACCTTCCCGATATCTCCTTACGTGGCTCGGTATCCAATTTTATCTGCGAATACTCTGTAAAGCACCTGCTTACTATGTTAAAGGTGCTATATAAATGCAAGCAGTTCTTACGGTTGTTGGGATACAACACTTCCAGTGAGGGGCTGCACTGAGGAGAGCACAGATCAGAAAATTGGCACAGAATCATCGAAATTTACAGCACGGAAGGAGGCCATTCGGCCCATCGTGTCCGTGCCGGCCGACAAAGATCTATCCGGCCTAATCCCACTTTCCAGCTCTCGGTCCATAGCCCTGCAGGTTACGGCACTTCAACTGCACATCCAAGTACTTTTTAAATGTGGTGAGGGTTTCTGCCTCTACCACCCTTTCAGGCAGTGAGTTCCAGACCCCCACTACCCTCTGGGTGAAGAAACTTCCCCTCAAATTCCCTCTAAACTTCCCCTCAATTACTTTAAATCTATGCCCCTTGGTTGTTGACCCCTCTGCTTAGGGAAACAGGTCCTTACTATCCATCTATCCAGGCCCCTCATAACTTTATACACCTCAATCAGGTCTCCCCTCAGCCTCCTCTGTTTCAAAGAAAACAGACCCAGCATCTCCAATCTTTCCTCATAGCCAAAATTCTCCAGTCCAGCAGCATTCTTGTAAATCTCCACTGCACCCATTCCAGTGCAATCCTGTAATGTGGTGACCAGAACTGCACGCAATATTCCAGCTGCGGCCTAACCAGTGTTTTACACAGTTCAAGCATCACCTCCTTGCTCTTGTATTCTATGCCTCGACTAATAAAGGCAAATATTCCATATGCCTCCTTAACCACCTTATCTACCTGGCCTGCTACCTTTAGGTCGCTTTGTTCCTCTACACTTTTCAGTGTCGTGCCATTGGTGTTGTACCACTATCTCTAACCTGCGCTCACTTTGAGTACAAGATCAATAAATGTACGTACTGCCCCTCCAACTGTGCAGCTCCCTCAGTACTGACCCTCCAACAGTGCAGCGCTCCCTCAGTACTGTCCCTCCAACAGTGCAGCACTCCCTCAGTACTGTCCCTCCAACAGTGCAGCCCTCCCTCAGTTCTGCCCCTCCGACAATGCAACACTCCCTCAGTACTGTCCCTCCGACAGTGCAGCTCCCTCAGTACTGCCCCTCCGACAGTGCGACACTCCCTCAGTACTGCCCCTCCGACAGTGCAGCACCCTCAGTTGTGCCCCTCCAACAGTGCAGATCCCTCAGTACTGCCCCTCCAACAGTGCAGCTCCCTCAGTACTGCCCCTCCGACAGTGGGACACTCCCTCAGTACTGCCGCTCCGACAGCGCAGCTCCCTCAGTATTGCCCCTCCGACAGTGCAACACTCCCTCAGTACTGCCCCTCCGACAGTGCAGCTCCCTCAGTACTGCCCCTCCGACAGTGCGACACTCTCTCAGTACTGCCCCTCCGACAGTGCAGCACCCTCAGTTCTGCCCCTCCGACAGTACAGATCCCTCAGTACTGCCTCTCCAACAGTGCAGCTCCCTCAGTACTGCCCCTCCGACAGTGGGACATTCCCTCAGTACTGCCCCTCCGACAGTGCAGCACCCTCAGTACTGCCCCTCCGACAGTGCGACACTCTCTCAGTACTGCCCCTCCGACAGTGCAGCACCCTCAGTTCTGCCCCTCCGACAGTACAGATCCCTCAGTACTGCCTCTCCAACAGTGCAGCTCCCTCAGTACTGCCCCTCCGACAGTGGGACATTCCCTCAGTACTGCCCCTCCGACAGTGCAGCACCCTCAGTTCTGCCCCTCCAACAGTGCAGATCCCTCAGTACTGCCCCTCCGACAGTGGGACACTCCCTCAGTACTGCCCCTCTGACAATGCCGATCCCTCAGTACTGCCCCTCCTCTGACAATCAGAGCAAGACAGCACAGTAATGGGGTATTTCACCCTCTGCGTACCAGACAAGGAATCCATTGCTTCTTTGAAATCCTTTTTGTCCGTCTGTGTCGATTGGTTCCTAACAGGTTCCTTTTCCGCTCCATGCGTTTTGATTTCAAAGTCACTCCAAGATTTTAAAAATCTGGTTTCAGGGAACGCTGTTTGGGAAAACAATGCATAAATCAAAAGTGCTTCATGGGGTTGCAGTGTTTCCTCAATAATTCATCCCTCAATCATCCCTTTCAGGCTGATTATATCACTTGCAAACTACAAGTGTGTTCAGTTTCTGCCTTCGCCTGGTTTGGTCAACAGAGTTTGAAACGTCTGCATTGTCTACAGCAACACAGACATGTAGTGAGATTGGGGTCGCCATATTCTGCTTGGACATATTCCTGGAGGTTTGATCACATGACCACCTGCCCTCAGCTGCCCTGCCCCTACACTCTTGCTATTGGTCGCCTGACCTGTCCATCCCTATGATGCACCGCCTTTGCAGATGACACTATGCTGGGTGGCAGTGTGAGCTGTGAGGAGGATGCTAAGAGGCTGCAGGGTGACTTGGACAGGTTAGGTGAGTGGGCAAATGCATGGCAGATGCAGTATAATGTAGATAAACGTGAGGTTATCCACTTTGGTGACAAAAACAGGAAGGCAGAATATTATCTGAATGGTGACAGATTAGGAAAAGGGGAGGTGCAACGAGACCTGGGTGTCATGGTACATCAGTCATTGAAGGTTGGCATGCAGGTACAGCAGGCGGTTAAGAAAGCAAATGGCATGTTGGCCTTCATAGCGAGAGGAATTGAGTACAGGAGCAGGGAAGTCTTACTACAATTGTACAGAGCCTTGGTGAGGCCACTTTCAATATTGTGTAAAGTTTTGGTCTCCTAATCTGAGGAAGGACATTCTTGCTATTGAGGGAGTGCAGCGAAGGTTCACCAGACTGATTCCCGGGATGGCAGGACTGACATATAAGAACATAAGAATTAGGAACAGGAGTAGGCCATCTAGCCCCTCGAGCCTGCTCCGCCATTCAATAAGATCATGGCTGATCTGGCCATGGACTCAGCTCCACTTACCCGCCCTCTCCCCGTAACCTTTAATTCCCTTATTGGTTAAAAATCTATCTATCTGTGACTTGAACACATTCAATGAGCCATCCTCAACTGCTTCCTTGGGCAGAGAATTCCACAGATTCACAACCCTCTGGGAGAAGAAATTCCTTCTCAACTCGGTTTTAAATTGGCTCCTCCGTATTTTGAGGCTGTGCCCTCTAGTTCTAGTCTCCCCGACCAGTGGAAACAACCTCTCTGCCTCTATCTTGTCCATCCCTTTCATTATTTTAAATGTTTCTATAAGATCACCCCTCATCCTTCTGAACTCCAACGAGTAAAGACCCAGTCTACTCAATCTATCATCATAAGGTAACCCCCTCATTTCCGGAATCAGCCTAGTGAATCGTCTCTGTACCCCTTCCAAAGCTAGTATATCCTTCCTTAAGTAAGGTGACCAAAACTGCACGCAGTACTCCAGGTGCGGCCTTACCAATACCCTATACAGTTGCAGCAGGACCTCCCTGCTTTTGTACTCCATCCCTCTCGCAATGAAGGCCAACATTCCATTCACCTTCCTGATTACCTGCTATACCTGCAAACTAACCTTTTGGGATTCAAGCACAAGGAAAAAAAAACACAAAAAAAAGAAAAACAAAAAAAAACACAAAAAAGGAAAAAAAAAGGGGCCTTGAAAATGTCTGCTGTGTCATCCAGGGCGGGTGGCACGGTTTAATGTTTATGTTTTTTTCAGGTAAACTCAAAAAGAGTTTCATGCACAAGGACCCCCAGGTCCCTCTGCACCTCAGCATGTTGTAATTTCTCCCCATTCAAATAATATTCCCTTTTACAATTTTTTTTCCCAAGGTGGATGACCTCACACTTTCCGACATTGTATTCCATCTGCCAAACCCTAGCCCATTTGCTTAACCTATCCAAATCTCCTTGCAGCCTCTCTGAGTCCTCTACACAACCCGCTTTCCCACTAATCTTAGTGTCATCTGCAAATTTTGTTGCACTACATTCTGTCCCCTCTTCTAGGTCATCTATGTATATTGTAAACAGTTGTGGTCCCAGCACTGATCCCTGTGGCACACCACTAACCACCGATTTCCAACCCGAAAAGGATCCATTTATCCCGACTCTCTGCTTTCTGTTAGCCAGCCAATTCTCTATCCATGCTAATACATTTCCTCTGACTCCGCGTACCTTTATCTTCTGCAGTAACCTTTTGTGTGGCACCTTATCGAATGCCTTTTGGAAATCTAAATACACCACATCCATCGGTACACCTCTATCCACCATGCTCGTTATATCCTCAAAGAATTCCAGTAAGTTAGTTAAACATGATTTCCCCTTCATGAATCCATGCTGCGTCTGCTTGATTTCACTATTCCTATCTAGATGTCCCGCTGTTTCTTCCTTAATGATAGTTTCAAGCATTTTCCCCACTACAGATGTTAAACTAACTGGCCTATAGTTACCTGCCTTTTGTCTGCCCCCTTTTTTAAACAGAGGTGTTACATTAGCTGCTTTCCAATCCACTGGTACCTCCCCAGAGTCCAGAGAATTTTGGTAGATTATAACGAATGCATCTGCTATAACTTCCGCCATCTCTTTTAATACTCTGGGATGCATTTCATCAGGACCAGTGGACTTGTCTACCTTGAGTCCCATTAGCCTGTCCAGCACTACCCCCCTAGTGATAGTGATTGTCTCAAGGTCCTCCCTTCCCACATTCCTGTGGCCTGCAATTTTTGGCATGGTCTTTGTGTCTTCCACTGTGAAGACCGAAGCAAAATAATTGTTTAAGGTCTCAGCCATTTCCATATTTCCCATTATTAAATCCCCCTTCTCATCTTCTAAGGGACCAACATTTACTTTAGTCACTCTTTTCTGTTTTATATATCTGTAAAAGCTTTTACTATCTGTTTTTATGTTTTGCGCAAGTTTACCTTCGTAATCTATCTTCCCTTTCTTTATTGCTTTCTTAGTCATACTTTGCTGTTGCTTAAAATTTTCCCAATCCTCTAGTTTCCCACTAACCTTGGCCACCTTATACGCATTGGTCTTTGATTTGATACTCTCCTTTATTTCCTTGGTTATCCACGGCTGGTTATCCCTTCTCTTGCCGCCCTTCTTTTTCACTGAAATATATTTTTGTTGCGCACTATGAAAGAGCTCCTTAAATGTTCTCCACTGTTCCTCAATTGTGCCACCGTTTAGTCTTTATTTCCAGTCTACTTTAGCCAACTCTGCCCTCATCCCACTGTAGTCCCCTTTGTTTAAGCATACTACGCTCGTTTCTTACACAACTTCCTCACCCTCAATCTGTATTACAAATTTAACCATACTGTGATCACTCATTCCGAGAGGATCTTTTACTTGGAGATCGTTTATTTTTCCTGTTTCATTACACAGGACCAGATCTAACTTAGCTTGCTCCCTTGTAGGTTCTGTAACATACTGTTCTAAGAAACAATCCTGTATGCATTCTATGAATTCCACCTTCAGGCTACCCCCGTGCGATTTGATTTGACCAATCGATATGTAGGTTAAAATCCCCCATGACTACTGCCGTTCCTTTTTCACATGCCTCCATTATTTCCTTGATTATTGCCCGCCCCACCGTGAAGTTATTATTTGGGGGCCTATAAACTACGCCCACCAGTGACTTTTTCCCCTTACTATCTCTAATCTCCACCCACAATGATTCAACATTTTGTTCATTGGAGCCAATATCATCCCTCACAACTGCCCTGATATCATCCTTTATTAACAGAGCTACCCCACCTCCTTTCCCTTCTTGTCTATCTTTCTGAATCGTCAGATACCCCTGTATGTTTAATTCCCAGTCTTGGCCACCCTGCAACCATGTTTCTGTAATGGCCACCAAATCATACCCATTTGTAATGATTTGTGCCGTCAACTCATTTACTTTATTTCGAATGCTGCGTGCATTTAGGTAGAGTGTTTTCATCCTAGTTTTTAAACCATGATTTTTAGTTTTGACCCCTCCTGCAGCCCCTTTATATTCACTGGCCCTTTTTGTTTCTTGCCTTAGGTTTCTCTGCCCTCCACTTTTACTCATCTCCTTTCTGTCTTTTGTTTTTGTCCCCTTTTTGTTTCCCTCTGTCTCCCTGCATTGGCTCCCATCCCCCCCCTGCCATATTAGTTTAACTCCTCCCCAACAGCACTAGCAAACACTCCCCCAGGTGCAGACCGTCTGTTTTGTACTGGTCCCACCTCCCCCAGAACCTGTTCCAATGCCCCAGGAATTTGAATCCCTCCCTGCTGCACCACTGCTCAAGCCACGTATTCATCTGAGCTATCCTGTGATTTCTACTCTGACTAGTACGTGGCACTGGTAGCAATCCCGAGATTACTACTTTTGAGGTCCGACTTTTTAATTTAGCTCCTAGCTCCTTAAATTCGTCTCATAGGACCTCATCCCTTTTTTTACCTATGTCGTTGGTACCAATGTGCACCACGACAACTGGCTGTTCTCCTTCCCTTTTTAGAATGTCCTGCACCCGCTCGGAAACATCCTTGACCCTTGCACCAGGGAGGCAACATACCATTCTGGAGTCTCGGTTGCGGCCGCAGAAACGCCTATCTATTCCCCTTATGATTGAATCCCCTATCACTATCGCTCTCCCACTCTTTTTCCTGCCCTCCTGTGCAACAGAGCCAGCCACGGTGCCATGAACTTGGCTGCTGCTGCCCTCCCCTGATGAGTCATCCCCCTCAACAGCACTCAAAGCAGTGTGTGTATCTGTTTTGCAGGGGGATGACCACAGGGGACCCCTGCACTACCTTCCTTGCACTACTCTTCCTGCTGGTCTTCCATTCCCTAGCTGGCTGTGGACCCTTCTCCTGCGGTAAGACCAACTCGCTACACGTGCTACTCATGTCATTCTCAGCATCATGGATGCTCCAGAGTGAATCCACCCTCAGCTCCAATTTTGCAATGCAGTCCGTCAGTAGCTGGAGGCAGATACACTTCTCACACACGTAGTCGTCAGTGATGAAGAAAGACTGGATCGACTAGGCTTATATTCACTGGAATTTAGAAAATTCTGACGGGATTGGACAAGTTAGGTACAGAAAGAATGTTCCCAATATTGGGGAGGTCCAGAGCCAGGGGTCACAGTCTAGGGATAAGGGGTAAGACATCTAGGACCAAGATGTGAGAAACTTCTTCACTCAGAGAAATGTGAACCTCTGCAATTCTCTACCATAAAAAGTTGCTGAAGCCAGTTCGTTAGATATATTCAAAAGGGAGTTAGATGTGGCCCTTACGGCTAAAGGGATCAAGGGGTATGGAGAGAAAGCAGGAATGGGGTACTGAAGTGCATGATCAGCCATGATCATATTGAATGGTGGTGCAGGCTCGAAGGGCCGAATGACCTACTCCGGCACCTATTTTCTATGTTTCCTATGCCAATAAAAAGTGAATAGACTTTTCATTCCCCAATTGGATGATTCCTGTCTGTCAAACAAACTTTTGTCCCAGGTCCCATATTCTTATAACTAGTAAACATACGTGTGCATAGAACTTTTTTCTCCCAGTTTTGCTCGCAACAGTGTCCTGGAGAATAATCTTTCATTCCTGGAGGGTTGGCAACCCTAAGTGGGACCTAGGAGCTCTCCCTTGTCCGGGGATGAAACCTCCCCTAGCATTCCCTCCCCTGTCCACCCCATGGGCGCAGTGACTCTGAAGCCGCCATGTTCAAACACCAGCTGGATACACCAGTATGTCACGCTGCTTGTGGCTTGGTGCTTGCAATTCAACGGTGCCCAGCATCCAATCTCAGCCACGTCCCAAGGTAGACTAAAGGCCCTTCTGCATTTAAGCAATGGCACTGCTAGATTCTCCATCCCATCATCAGTGGTCCTCGTCAATGTCCAGCGACCGGCGACACCGACCATACACCCACGGATCTGGCACTGTTGGCTGGTGCTCTCCTATAACTAAACCCATGGTCCTGATTTGATCCCGATTGCCGATAGAATTGTGAACCTTCAGCCTCCAACAAACTGTGTTTGGAGCAGGGACAGAAATGAAGTCAAACTGCTTCGGAGATTTGCAAGATTGATTCTTGGGAAGAGAGAGTTGTCCTATGATGAGAGATCGTGTAGAATGGGCCTACACTCTCGAGAGTTTAGAAGAATGAGAGGTGATCTCATTGAAACATGCAACATTCTGAAGGGGATTGACAGGGTAGATGCTGAGAGGTTGTTTCCCCTGGCTGGAGCATCTAGAACTAGGGGGCACAGTCTCAGGATAAGGGATCGGCCATTTAAGACCGAGATGAGGAGCAATTTTTTCACACAGTGGGTTGTGAACCTTTGGAATTCTCTGCCCCAGAGGGCAGTGGATGCTGAGTCTCTGAATATATTCAAGGCTGAGATAGATAGAGTTTTGGAGTCCAGGGGAATCAAGGTATATGGAGATCGGGCGGGAAAGTGGAGTTGAGGTGAAGATCAGCCATGATCTTATTGAATGGTGGAGCAGGCTCAAGGGGCCGAACGGCCTACTCCTATTTCTTATGTTCTTAAACAGGAGCTAGCAGCGCATGAGAGCTATTTCCTGTATCACTTCCCGTGTGAACGTGGCAAATGGAATTTAATGGCCCTCCTAATGGGCAGTTTAAGATTGACCTGAGCAGGACATGGGACAGTGTCACTGGGACGGGTGAAGGAAGAACCGAAGAAGAAAGCAGCTCTTGCACACGGATTCCCCGGCCAACACTTACCAGCTGGCAAGGTGTTGTATCTGGCTGTGTTGTTGTTGTTTGCATTGCCTTGGGGGTCAGTCTCTGGGAATGTTGTGCACTCTCTGTTTACCACGTCGTGGCTCAGCAAATCGACCCTCTGCTGGAAACAAAACGGAGAGAATGCCACACGTTTCTGATCTCTTGCGCTGTAACGGAGGAGACGTTCAACCGAGGCCCCGTCTGCCCTCTCAAGCGGACGTAAAAGCAGTGACCACCCTCCAAAAGTACCTCATTGGCCGTAAAGCGGTTTGAGACCTCCAGTGGTCATGAAAGGTGCTATATAAATGCAAGTCGTCTTTCTTTCTTCAATGCAACTCCACCCACCCATTGTCTCTGGCTGGCTGTTTCTATTTAATCGCAGAATGGCCCCCTCAGCACTGTAAAACTCCAATCGAAATAGTATAGAAATTTACAGCACAGAAGGCAGCCATTCGGCCCATCATGCCTGTGCTGGCTCTTTGAAAGAGGTGAGGCATTGCACATGCTTTGGAAGAAGATGCAGCAAGAATCTATGCTTCAGACCAGATTTCGATTCAACTAACAAAGGTTCAAACATTACTTCCCTTGCAAAGGGGCATTTCCATCACCACCACTTGGAACCACACAGTTAGTAGCTCATCACTATGACCTTCGGCAGGTGTGAGGAAGAGATTCCAAGTAGAAAGAAGGACACTTTCAAATGGGAGGGTGAGACTAGATGGTTGGGGACTTGGCCTGGAGGGTGGTGCACGGAGCAGTCCCATGCAATAAGTTTTTAAGTCGGTTCACGGGCTCCCAGGCCGCCTGCAATTTCTGCGGTCTAGAAGAGTCCGTGTTCCATGTTTTTACTGTATGTGTGAGGTTGCAGCCCCTCTTCCATTATTTGAAGGGGCTGCTCCTCAAATTCTGTTGGCACTTCAGTCCCACGCTCCTGATCTTTCGGCACCCTGTGCGGAGGGGAGCGGGCAGGTCAGAGGGCCTCCTCGTAGGACTGCTCCTGGGCATGGCCAAGGGGGCCATCAGCCGGTCCAGGCAGCGGGCGGTCGAGGGGGTCGTTCAGCCCGACTGCCTGCCTCTCTTCCGTGCTTACATCCGCGCCAGAGTGTCCCTGGAGATGGAGCACGCGGTGTCCACCGGTACGCTCGCGGCCTTCCGCGAGAGGTGGGCGCCGGAGGGACTGGAGTGCATCATCACGCCCGGCAACCAAATTTTAATTTGATCATTTAAATTTAAAGTTTAATTTGCTGGTTAAAGTGCCTCTCCCCCTTTTAGCCAGGGGGCACTTGTATAATTTGTGTGTTGGTGCCCTCAAAAAAAAACAAAAAAAGGGGGCACTGGGAAAAAATGTATTTTGGAGTGTGACCCCCCCTTGCAGGGGGCATTTGTTTAAAGTGCACAACTAAAGTAGTTGAGACTAGATGTTGCAACTGTTTGTCCACCTGTGCTGACTTGTGTCGTTGTGTCTATACAGGATTGGATCACATACCTGGTCCAATTGTGAGTTTCACGGGTCTCAGACTTACTGAGTGGGCATTGCAGTGGGGTCAAACTTGGGAGCTCCAGTATGCTGCCCCCCATAGTGTAGGCAGTGGGCCTCTGCCTGTGATTTCCCCACCGGACAGCAAGTTCTGAGCCTCCCCACCGCAGGAGGAGGGCTAAAATGTAAAAAAAAAAACTGGTGTTTCTTTTAAATTCATTCTTGGGATGAGGGCGTCGCTGGCAAGGCCGGCATTTATTGCCCATAAAGAAAGAAAGGCTTGCATTTATATAGCGCCTTTCGCGACCCCCGGACGTCAATGAAGCACTTTTTGGAGGGTAGTCACTGTTGCATTGTGGGAAACGCGCCGGCCTACTTGCGCACAGCAAGCTCCCACAAACAGCAATGTGACAATGACCTGGTAATCTGTTTTTGGTTATGTTGATTGGGGGATAAATATTGGCCCCAGGACACCGGGGATAACTCCCCTGCTCTTCCTCAAAATAGTGCCGTGGGAATTTTGGCGTCCACCTGACAGAGCAGACGAGGCCTCAGTTTAACGTCTCATCCGAAAGACGGCACCTCCGACAGTGTGGCGCTCCCTCAGCACTGCACTGGAGTTTTTTAAGTTGATACAACGGAGTGGCTTCAGAGGACTGTTAAAGGTCAATGCACCAGTGTTAGACTGCAGTCACGTCAATGCCAGACCGGGTAAGGGCGGCAGGTTTCCTTCCCTAAAGGACATTAGTGAACCATTTGGGTTTTTACGACAATCCGACAGCTCTGTGCCCACTTTTACTGAGACCATCTTTTTATTTCCACATTTCTAAAAATTCTAATTCTCAAACTGCCCTGGTGGGATCTGAACTCGCGTTCTCTGTATTGTTAATCCGGTAACAGAAGCACTGCACCCCCCTGTTTCTCCATAGCACGGTCAACAGCAGAGAGAGGGGCACCTGGACATGGACTTGGGTCGCAGAGTTCCCACTAACCCAATGCCGGCCCAGAATTCCAAGCAGGCCACCATCTGTGCTCTTCCACAGGGTGGGAACCAAGAGCACCAAGACAGGAAGAACTTCCCCGCCATCCCAAAAAATGCACGACTTATGAGGAAGGGTTGAGTAGGTTGGACCTCTACTCATTGGAATTCAGAAGAATGAGAGGCGGTCTTATCGAAACGTATAAGATTATGAGGGGGCTTGACAAGGTGATGCAGAGAGGATGTTTCCACTGATGGGGGAGACTAGAACTAGAGGGCATGACCTTAGAATAAGGGGCTGCCATTTAAAACTGAGATGAGAAGAAATTTCTTCTCTCAGAGGGTTGTAAATCTGTGGAATTCACTGCCTCAGAGAGCTGTGGAAGCTGGGACATTGAATAAATTTAAGACAGAAATAGACAGTTTCTTAAACGATAAGGGTGTTATGGGGAGCGGGCGGGGAAGTGGAGCTGAGTCCATGATCAGATCAGCCATGATCTTATTGAATGGCGGAGCAGGCTCGAGGGGCCGTATGGCTGACTCCTGCTCCTATTTCTTATCTTCTTATGGTTCTATAAAGCTCGAATGTCATCATTTTCTGACGTACCGTGTGCCGCGAGCCTCGATCCTCTGGGGGCGTCTGACTGGACACGTGGCCAAAAGGATCATCCATGTACGTGTTGGGCGTGGTGATTCTTCGCAGCAGCAAACCACTGGAAACAATCAAAAAATATCATCGCGAGGGAAACAGGCAGATGTCAGCCCGTTCGTTAGCACAGCACCTCCTCACCGTCCCAAACTGCTTCCCTTTCGCTCAATCACCCATCAGCAAGATGGCGGTTCAGGAGCACCGCGGAGGGCGGGGGGGGCGGGGTCACCTCTAACCCCAAGCGTGTATTAACCCCCCCCCCCCCCACCCTCCCTCAGTGACTCTCAGCTGGTTCCTTGTGACCAGTAACAGGATAGCACTGGCGAGCAGGTAGAAATAAATCACCCATCCACCTTCTGATCCCAGGAACGGTTTGTTGCAGAATTGGAAGGTGCAAATATCCAACATTCAGATACGGGTCTTCCTTCTGCTTTGGAACCGAGGATCGGGAGGAGGCCATTCAGCCCCTCGAGCCTGTTCCGCCATTCAATGGGATCTTGGCTGATCTGTGACCTAACTCCACATTACCCGCCTTTGCCCCATATCCCTTAATACCCCTGGTTAACGGAAATCTATCGATCTCAGATTCATAATGAACATCAATTGCCGTTTGCAGAAGAGTTCCAAACTTCTACCAGCCATTGCATGTCGAAGTGTTCCCCCACTTCACTCCTGAAAGGTCTGGCCCTAATTTTTAGGCTTTGCCCCTTAGTCCTACACGCCCCAACCAGCGGAAATAGTTTCTCTGTCTACCATGTCAGTTTCCCTTAATATCTTAAAAACTTTGATTAAATCACCCACTGGCCTTCAAATTCCAGAGAATACAACCCGAGTTTGTGTAATCTCTCCTTGTAATTTAACCCTTGGAGTCCGGGTTTCATTCTGGTAAACCTACGCTGCACTCCCTCCAATATTCTTCCTAAGGAAGTGAACACAGTGCTCCAGGTGAGGTCCAACCAGGGCTTTGTACAGCTGCAGCATAACTTCTACCCCCTTGTAATTCTAGTCCTCTAGACATAAAGGCCAGCATTCCATTAGCCTTTTTGATTATTTTCTGCACCTGTCCAGGACATTATCTATGTACATGGACCCCGAGTCTCTTTGGACATTCCCTGTTTCCAGCTTTTCACCATTGAGAAAGTATTCTGATCTATAATTTTTAGGTCCAAAGCGGATGACCTCCCACTTCCCTACATTGAGATCTAATTGCCACAATTTTGCCCATTCACATAATCTAGTAATATCTCTGTAATTTTATGCTTACAATGCCGCCTATCTTTGCGTTTACTTTAATTATGAATGATAACATTACTCTGTGAATGAAACATGGAATTTAGCTAACAATTGCCTGAGTCTTCTCTTTTTGTAAATTTAAAACCAATGTACATGGCTCTGGTTGGGGTGGAGTGCAGAATGTTTCAGTGTAAGGGGTGTCACAGTTGTGTGAGGCGGACTGCTCTTTGCCTCTCCGTCATTGTTCATAGGTTTATATGTTACCTTCAGGGCTGCTGACCGAGGGCCGTGCGGCTCTTTGTCGGCCGGCGTGGACACGATGGGCCGAAATGGCCTCCTTCTGCGCTGTAAATGTCTGCTTCTATGTACCCGCTCTCTATCGCATTGGAGACTGCACAGACCCTCTCCGGGGCTGAGGGCAAATCAGAGGATGAGAATCCCAGGGCGGTCTCTCGCGGCAGGGAAATGTTCAGCCGCAAGTATCAGGCCAGATAATCTGTTTATTGGTGTTAGTTGGGGAATAAATATTGGCCAGGACACCGGGGATAACTCCCATTGCTCTTCTTCGAAATAGTGCCATAGAATCTTTTAGGTCCACCTGAGAGAGCAGACAGGGCCTTGGTTTGACGTCTCATCCGAAAGATGGCACCTTCGACAGTGCGGCACTCCCTCAGCATTGCACTGAAGTGTCAACCTAGATTTATGTGCTCAAGTCCCTTGGGTGGGACTTGAACCCACAACTTTCTGACTCAGAGGTGAGTGTGCTGCCCACTGAGCCACAGCAGACACTGATTAAAAATACTACACCCAGAAATGAAAAAATATAGACGTCTGAATAATAAACCTGAATTTTCAGACCTGCAGTTAATATTTTAATGCTTTGTCTAACCTAACCATAATTAATGTAATTTTAGTTAACCATTTACTGATTTTTCACTGCTGTTCTAATGCACATTATTCATGGTGACCGAGGGAGTCAGAAAGACAGAGGATTTTCGTCTCTATCCAACAACAACAACTTATATTTGTAAAGCGCCTTTAACATAGAGAAACGTCCCAAGGTGCTTCACAGGAGTATTATGTGATATAAATTTGACACCGAGCCGCATAAGTAGAAATGAGCACAGCTTGGTCACAGAGGGAGGTTTTAAGTAGTGTCTTGAAGAAGGAAAGCGGTAGAGAGGCGGAGAGGTTTAGGCAGGGAGTTCCAGAGCTTGGGGCGTAGGCAACAGAAGGCACGGCCACTAATGGTGGAGCGATTATAATCAGGGATGCTCAGGAGGGCAAAATTAGAGAAGCGCAGACATCTCAGGGGGTTGTGGGATTGGAGGAGATTACAGAAATAGGGAGCGATTTGAAAATAAGGATGAGAATTGTGAATTTGAGGGGTTGCTTAACCGGAAGCCAATGTAGGTCAGCGAGCACAGGGGGTGATGGGTGAGCGAGACTTGGGGCGAGTTAGGACACGGGCAGCCGAGTTTTCGATCACCTCTAGTTTATGTAGGGTAGAATGTGGGAGGCCGGCCAGGAGTGCGTTGGAATAGTCAAGTCTAGAGGTAACAAAGGCATGGATGAGGGCTTCAGCAGTGGATGAGCTAAGGCAAGGGAGGAGATGGGTGATGTTACGGAGGTGGAAATAGGCGGTCTTAGTTATGTTGCGGATATGTGGTTGAAAGCTCATTTTGGTTGCAAACAGTCTGGTTCAGCCTCAGAGAGAAGTTGGGGAGAGGGATGGAGTCAGTGGCTGAGGCGGGGTCCGAAAACAATGGCTTCGGCCTTCCCGATATTCAATTGGAGAACATTTCTGCTCGTCCAGAACTGAATGTCGGACAAGCAGTCTGACAATTTAGAGGCCATGGAGGGATCGAGAGAAGTGTTGGTGAGGTAGAGCTGGGTATCGTCAGTGTACATGTGGAAACTGACTCCGTGTTATGATGCGTCCACTAAAGAGAGAAGAATTGTTGGCCAAATTCCATGTTTCATTCACAGAGTCACACTATCATTCATAATGAAACCGTCAGCGCTGGGAATGAGCAGCGGCCAGTGCGGGGATTGGCGAGGCTGGTCTTACCTGACTTGGCTTCCATCCCTTGGAGCGGTCTGTGTTCCAGTCTGCAGGACAGTGTCTTCGTACAGATGAGCTGATTCTGTGTCTGTTGCACATCCTGCCAGCAGGAGGCCGAGCCACCGATCCCTGTCCTCAGGCGAGCTGGTCTGTTGGAAACACTGTGTGAGCTTCACCATCCAGTCCAACACACTCACCCCGGCCCCTCTCAACCTTCTCTGCTGTACGGAGAACAACTCCAGCTTCTCCGGTCTATCTACGTAACTGAAGTCTCTCATCCTTGGAATCATTCTCGTAAATCTTCTCTGCACCCTCTTGAAGGCCTTCACACCCTTCCCAAAGTGCGGGGCCCAGAATTGGACACAATACTCCATTTGAGGCTGAACCAGTGTTTTATACAGGTTCATCATTTTTGTACTCTATGCCTCTATTCATGAAGCCCAGGATCCCATAAGCTCTTTAACCGCTTTCTCAACCTGCCCTGCCACCTTCAGCGATTTGTGCCCATATACCCCCAGGTCTCTCTGTTCATGCACCCACTTTAGGATTGTACCCTTTAGTTTATTTTGCCTCTCCTCATTCTTTCTATCAAAATATATCACTTTGCACTTTTTTGCGCTAAATTTCATCTGCCACATGTCCGCCCACCGGCCTGTCTATGTCTTCCTGAAGTTTATCACTACCCTCCTGACTGTTCACTGTACTTCCAAGTTTTGTGTCACCTGCAAATTTTGAAACTGTGCTCTGTACACCCACATCCAAGTCATTAATATATATCGAGAAACCCAGTGGTCCCAGAACCGACCCCCGGGGAACACCACCATATACCTTCCTCCAGTCCGAAAAACAACCGTTCACCACTACTCCCTGTTTCCTGTCACTTTTCCAATTTTGTATCCAAGCTGCCACTGTCCCTTTTATTCCATGGACTTCAACTTTGCTGAAAGCCTATTGTGTGGCACTTTGCCGAACGCCTTTTGGAAAACCATGTACACCACGTCAACCGCATTGCCCTCATCAACCCTCTCTGTTACCTCATCAAAAAAACTTGATCAAGTTGGTTAAACACGATTTGCCTTTAACAAATCCGTGCTGGCTTTCCTTAATTAATCCACGCTTGTGAAAGTGACTGTTCATTTTGTCCCTGATTATTGTTTCTTAAAGCTTCCCAGCTACCGAGGTTAAACTGACTGGCCGATAGTTGCTGGGTTTATTTTTACACCCATTTTTGAACAATAAGTGTAATATTGGCACCGCCCCTGTTTCTAAGGAGGATTGGAAGATTATGGCCAGTACCTCCGCGATTTCTTCCCTCAGCGTCCTAGGATGCATCCCATCCGCTCTTGGTGACTTATCTACTTTAGGTACAGCCAGCCTTTCTAGTACCCTCGTCTTTATCAATTCTTATCCCATCCAGTATCTCCTCTACCTCCTTCTTCACTATGTCTATGGCAGCATCTTCTTCCTTGGTGAAGACTGATGCAAAGTACTCATTTAGTACCTGGACTGAAGATCAGATGAGGGCATTCATGGCCTTGCAGTTCCGAGGATCAGGCTGTTGCCTGCACCACTGGAACTGAGGCCCAGAAACATCAGCACCTTCAGGAGAGATGAGGAGGGGAGGAATCCCTCCAGAACCAGGGGTCACAGTCTAAGGATAAGGGGTAAGCCATTTAGGGCCGAGATGAGGAGAGACTTCTTCACTCAGAGAATTGTGAACCTGTGGAATTCTCTACCGCAGAGAGTTGTTGAGGCCAGTTCGTTAGATATATTCAAAAGGGAGTTAGATGTGGCCCTTACGGCTAAAGGGATCAAGGGGTATGGAGAGAAAGCAGGAATGGGGTACTGAAGTTGCATGATCAGCCATGATCGTATTGAATGGTGGTGCAGGCTCGAAGGGCCGAATGGCCTACTCCTGCACCTACTTTCTATGTTTCTATGTAAGGCATCTACATATTCGCATCTCACAACCCGGACATTTAAACCCAGGAACATCTTACCTGCAGCACTGCCAAATCCTTGCGCTGGTGCGAGACAGTCAGCTTATACTTGTGGCCTGCGTCTGCCTGGCTTCTAACCTCGCATCCTTGTAGATTGACAGAGTAATGCAAGCTCCCAGCCCCACTGATACCTTGGTACATCATCAGCACTCGGTCCTCCACATGGCACCATAGGGTCTGCCAGTGACTGTTCAGGAGCACCTTGAGATAACCTGGCAGATCAGACAGAGCAACGTCAGCTAGCAGTCACATTCCTAATTACTGCCCCCACCCCCCCTCCCCTCCCCACCCCTCCCAACATATATCCATGGTACACAAAAACAAAATACTGCGGATGCTGGAATCTGGAATAAAAACAGAAAAATGCTGCAGATCTCAGTGGGTCAGGCAGCATCTGTGGAGAGAGAAAGCTGAGTTAACGTTTCGGGTTGATGATCCTTCGTCAGGCTATATATCCATGGCAACCTGTCATCAGTGCTGAACTACCTCAGAAATCCGGGCCCCTCTGTTCAAACTTTGGAAAATATTAGAGTTACATGAAATCGGAAGTGAAGATTACAGAAAGGAAATGCGGCAGCCCATGCAGCAATGTCATTGGTCGAGGAACTAATCGAGGGACCAATTACAAACCCGCCCTTACCTTGTACGTGAATTCCAGGTCAGTCCGTTCTCAGTCTCCCTACACGGGTTTTCAGCACAGAAACAGGCCATTCGGCCCAACCAGTCCGTGCAGGCGTTTATGCTCCACTCGAGCCTTCTCCCGTCTTTCCTCATCGAAATCTATCAGCATAACCCTCTATTCCCTTCCCCCTCCAATGCTTGTCTATCCTCCCCTTAAATGCAGCTATTCTATTTGTTTCAGCCACTCCCTGTCGTAGCGAGTCCACATTCTCACCACTCTCTGGGTAAAGAAGTTTCTTCTGAATTCCCCTATTGGATTTCTTGGTGACGATCTTATATTGATGGTCCCTAGTTAGGCTCTTCCCCACAAGCGGAAACATTCTCTCTGCATCCACTCTATCAACGCCTCTCCAGCTGGGTATGGGTGGGACTGCACTCGCCTGGTTCCATTCCTATCGATCTAATCGTAGCCCGAGAATCACCTGCAATGGCTTCTCTTCCCGCCCCCGCATCGTTACCTCAAGGATCTATCCCTGGCCCGCTATTTCTCATCTACATGCTGCCTCCTGGAGCCATCATCTAAAAACACAGCTTCCAAATGTACGCTGATAACACCCAGCTCTACCTCACCACCACTTCTCTCGACCCCTCCACTGGGGCTAAATTGTCAGGCTGTTTGTCAGACGTACAGCACTGGATGAGCAGAAATTTCCTCCAACTACATACCGGGAAGACAGAAGCCATTGTCTTCGGTCCCCGCCACAAACTCTGTTCCCGTTTCGAGCCATTGACTCCATCCCTCTCTGTAGCATCTGTCTGAGGCTGAACCAGACTTTTCGCAACATGGTGTCATATTTGGCCTAGAACTTAGCTTTTGGCCACATATCCACGCCATAACTAAGACCGCCTATTTCCACCTCCGTAACATTGCCCAACTCTGCCCCTGCCTCAGCTCATCTGTTGCTGAAATCTTTATTCATGCCTTTGACTATTCCAACGCACTCATGGCTAACCTCCAACGTAAATTTGAGTTCATCCAAAACTCAGCTGTCCTAACTTGCACCAAATCCTGTTCTCCCCTGTGCTCGCTGACCTACATTGGCTCCCGGTTAAGCAACGCCTCGATTTAAAAATTCTTATTCTTGTTTTCAAATCCCTCCATGGCCTTGCCCCTTCCTATCTCTGTAATCTCCTCCAGCCCCACTCTCCCCTTCCGGAGATGTCTGCGCTCCTCTAATTCTGGCTCCTAGAGTATCCCTGATTTTAATTGCTCCACTATTGGTGGCCGTGCCTTCAGCTACCTGGGCCCTAAGCTCTGGAACTCCCTCCCTAAACCTCTCCGCCTCTCATTCCTCCTTTAAGATGCTCCTTAAAACCTACCTCGTTGATCAAGCTTTTAGTCACCTGTCCTAATGTCTCGCTATCTAGCTCGATGTCAAACTTTGTGTTATAAAGTGCCTTGGGACATTTTATTACTTTAAAGACGCTATATTAATATAAGTTGTTGTTGTTGCTGCTGAGTGGAGATGTACAGACTTCTATCTGAATAGGTGCTATATAATGGTACAACATGATTCGTTGATTGGACACTGTACACAGGATTATTGGACAATGTACTCACAAGTAGATTTTTATTAGGTAAGGTTATGAAAGCATATGGAGCAAAAGGTGGGTAACTAGAGTTGAGGTACTGATCAGCCATGATCTAATTGAATGGCGGAGCAGACCCGAGGGGCTGAATGGCCTCTTTCTGTTCCAACTGTTCTTATCTTCCTGCAAGAGAGCTTTTTTGCCGCTCTGATGTCATAATGAACCGCTCTGATGTCACAACAAACCGCTCTGATGTCACAACAAACCGCTCTGATGTCACAACAACTTCCTGACGACATCATTAGCAGCTTCAATCCCTGACACATGAAGATCCCCATTTGGGGGAAATTCTGCTAGAAATGTCAGTTTCACGGCAGAAGACACTAAAAACATCCCAATAATAGATAATGAAGGGGCTATAGGGAGGGAGGAATTTAAAACAATCACTATCACTAAAGAAAAAGTACTCGGTAAAATAATGGGACTAAAGGCGGACAAGTCCCCTGGACCTGATGGCTTGCATCCCAGGATCTTAAAAGAAGTGGCTGCAGAGATAGTGGATGCATTGGTTGTAATCTACCAAAATTCCCTGGATTCTGGAGAGGTCCCAGCAGATTGGAAAACTGCAAATGTAATGCCCTTATTTAAAAAAGGAGGCAGACAAAAAGCAGGAAACTATAGACTGGTTAACCCAACATCTGTCGTTGGGAAAATGCTGGAGGCCATTATTAAGGAGGCAGCAGCAGTACATTTGGAAAAGCATAATTCAATCAAGCAGAGTCCGCGTGGTTTTATGAAAGGGAAATCATGTTTGACAAATTTACTGGAGTTCTTTGAGGATGTAACGAGCAGGGTGGATAAAGGGGAACCAGTGGATGTGGTGTATTTGAATTTCCAGAAGGCATTCAATAAGGTACCACATAAAAGGTTACTGCACAAGATAAAAGCTCACAGCACGGATAGCAGACTGGCTAACGAACAGAAAACAAAGAGTTGGGATAAATGGGTTATTTTCTGGTTGGCAAAAGGTAACTAGTGGGGTGCCACAGGGATCGGTGCTGGGGCCTCAACTATTTACAATCTATATTAATAACTTGGATGAAGGGACCGAGTGTAATGTAGCCAAGTTTGCTGATACAAAGATGGGTGGGAAAGCAAATTGTGAGGAGGAAACAAGGAATCTGTAAAGGGATATAGACAGGCTAAGTGAGTGGGCAAAAATTTGGCAGATGGAGTATAATGTTGGAAAGTGTGAGATTATCCACTTTGACAGGAAAAATAAAAAAGCAAATTATTATTTAAATGGAGAGAGTTTACAAAATGCTGTGGTACAGAGGGACCTGGGGGTCTTGGTGCATGAAACACAAAAAGTTAGTATGCAGGTACAGCAAGTATTCAGGAAGGGAAATGGAATGTTGGCCTTTATTGTGGGGGATAGAGTATAAAAGCAGAGAAGTCCTGCTACAACTGTACAGGGTATTGGTGAGGCCTCACCGAGAGTACTACGTACAGTTTTGGCCTCCGTATTTAAGGAAGGATATACTTGCATTGGAGGCTGATCAGAGAAGGTTCATTAGGTTGATTCCTGAGATGAGAGGGTTGACTTATGAAGAAAGGTTGAGTAGGTTGGGCCTATACTCGGAGTTTAGAAGAATGAGAGGTGATCTTATTGAAACATATAAAATTCTGAGCGGGCTTGACAGGGTAGACGCAGAGAGGATGTTTCCCCTCGTGGGGGAGACTAGAACTAGGGGGCATAGTTTCAGAATAAGGGGTTGCCCATTTAGAACTGAGATGAGGAGGAATTTCTTCTCTCAGAGGGTCGTAAATCTGTGGAATTCTCTGCCCCAGAGAGCTGTGGAGGCTGGGTCATTGAATGTATTTAAGGTGGAGATAGACAGATTTTTGAACGATAAGAGAGTGAAGGATTATGGGGAGCAGGCAGGGAACTGGAGCTGAGTCCATGATCAGATCAGCCATGATCTTATTGAATGGTGGAGCAGGCTCGAGGGGCCGAATGGCCTATTGCTGCTTCTATCTTCCTACACTCCCATTTCTACATCTTTTGTCACAAGTATTTTGAGTGTCTGTGGGTGTGGTGGGTTCTTTATGAGGAACAAACAGCTGCTCAATCCAATATGGCTGCCGAGGGTTGCGAATGTTGCTTTGTCCGTATGGTCAGTATCTCAGGTCTGGGTCTTAATCCCCGACCACCCACCTTAAACTGCCACAAAGAGCTGGCAGGACTTGTATGGGCACATGACCCAGGGCCACGTCACACCTGAGGGGTTATGCAACCTGGCCTCACAATGAAAACCATGACAACATGACAGCAAAGTGGCACAAACTGTGCATTTCAGCATGGGATGGATGTTGTGGCAGAGGTAAAGTGTCTCAGGTAGCAACACAAATGGACACCCTGCTTATTAACAAGCTCCACCAGAAGATTTGAGTTTCACTGGCGTCTACTGATGATATTGCTGTGAAGAACCAGACTGAGATCCTTTGCTGTCTATGCAGACAAAGTAGTCGAATTTCTCCGATCTCCGTTTGAGAACTGTAATGTATGCCCCTGTAAGTATGCTCACAGGTTTGTAGAGCTGTTGCATTGTGAGTGGCTCAGCCAGTCACGTGGTGTTCACAAAACTCCATAAAACCCCAGCCAGTTGGGTCCAGGTCATCCACGATGAGGTATGCAGTTGTGAGCCTAGTGGATGAACTGGTAATGTGTAGTGTGATTGTTGAACCTTTTGTTAATAAACCAACTAGTTCTTAAAAGTAGAAAATGCTGGGAATCTCAGCGGGACAGGCAGCATCTGTGGAGAGAAACAGTTAATGTTTCAGCTTCTGACGAAGGGTCATCGACCTGAAATGTTAACTCTGTTTTTCTCTCCACAGATGCTGCCTGACCCGCTGAGATTTCCAGCATTTTCTGTTTTCATTTCAGATTCCAGAACCGCAGCATTTTTCTTCTGTATTAGTTCTTAATAGCAATGAGTTGCTATGAATTCTTAAGCGAAGAACCCATGAAGCAAATACATTACAAGAACGCTGACCAACAAATGAGAGTAGGAACACTCACTGGTGACAGATTAGGAAAAGGGGAGGTGCAACGAGACCTGGGTGTCATGGTACATCAGTCATTGAAAGTTGGCATGCAGGTACAGCAGGCGGTGAAGAAGGCAAATGGCATGTTGGCCTTCATAGCGAGAGGATTTGAGTATAGGAGTAGGGAGGTCTTACTGCAGTTGTACAGGGCCTTAGTAAGGTCACACCTTGAATATTGTCTTCAGTTTTGGTCTCCTAATCTGAGGAAGGACATTCTTGCTATTGAGGGAGTGCAGCGAAGGTTCACCAGACTGATTCCTGGGATGGCAGGACTGACATATGAAGAAAGACTGGATTGACTAGGCTTATATTCACTGGAATTTAGAAGAATGAGAGAGGATCTCATAGAAACATTTAAAATTCTGACGGGATTGGACAGGTTAGATGCAGGAAGAATGTTCCTGATGTTGGGGAAGTCCAGAACCAGGGGTCACAGTCTAAGGATAAGGGGTAAGCCATTTAGGACCGAGATGAGGAGAAACTTCTTCACTCAGAGAATTGTGAACCTGTGGAATTCTCCACCATAGAAAGTTGTTGAGGCCAGTTCGTTGGATATATTCAAAAGGGAGTTAGATGTGGCCCTTACAGCTAAAGGGATCAAGGGGCATGGAGAGAAAGCAGGAATGGGGTACTGAAGTTGCATGATCAGCCATGATCTTGTTGAATGGCAGTGCAGGCTCGAAGGGCCTACTCCTGCACCTGTTTTCTATGTTTCTATGTAAAGCACCTCATCATATCGGTCTCATCGCACTTGCAGAGGAAGAAGGCTCAGATTGAGACTGCAATAAAACCAGTACTTCTGGACAAGATCAGCAATCAGGAGGAGGTGTTAATTGCCCAGGTAATACATGTCATGGCCCAGCAAGGGAACCTTGAGCCAGAGGGAGGAACAGCGATAGTGCAATTCCTCATCCAACAGTGTGCTGCACCCCATTGATTCAGGGACCCTGGCACCACCCAATCAGCAGCCAGAGATGAACAATGAGTCACACGATGTGAAAGAGTGATGTGTTTGATCACAACTGCAGTGAAGATGGAGGATGTCCTATGGCCATCCGTACTGGAGTTTGTCAGTGTGGCCCAGTACACCAAGGCTTTAACAACACTCTGCAGTTGTGCAGCACATCTGGGGAAAGGAAGCTGCGAGCCAGTCGCGAAAGCTTTTCCCTTGCTTACTGTCATGTATGTATATTCTGTTTGTAGCCACCAGATGGCGTCATTGTTGGAGGCCACTGAGCAGCACGCACTTGGTGCTGCTCAGGTATAAAAGGCCAGCCATTTTGAGAGTCAGGCATTTTGGGCCTAAATAAAGCAGAGCCAAGGCTGTACCTTGCTTCGTTAAACAGTACTCAGTTTGAACCTTTATTGCATACATCACATTTGGCGACAAGGATGGGACCTTTATTGCATACGTAACACTTACAATGAAGATGCCAAACTCCCTAAAGCACTGCTGACCCAGCTCCTCGTTGCCTGTATCAGGGAGGAGGCCGAGGAGCTGCTGCACTGAGTCTACTGAAAGTCCTGTGTCTCGAAATTCTGCTCGAAGCAGATACAATACAGCCACGGTTTTGCCCATTCACTTAATTTGTCAATTTAGAGGGCAGAGTGTCGCAACTGAGCTCAGCTTAGAGTAAGATTATGAGGGGGCTTGACAAGGTGGCTGCAGAGAGGATGTTTTCACTGATGGGGGAGACTAGAACTAGGGGGCATAATCTTAGAATAAGGGGCCGCCCATTTAAAACTGAGATGAGGAGGAATTTCTTCTCTCAGAGGGTTGTAAATCTGTGGAATTCGCTGCCTCAGAGAGCTGTGGAAGCCGGGACATTGAATAAATTTAAGACAGAGATAGACAGTTTCTTAAACAATAAGTGAATAAGGGGTTATGGGGAGCGGGCAAGGAAGAGGACCTGAGTCCATGATCGGATCAGCCATGATCGTATTGAATGGCGGAGCAGTCTCGAGGGGCCGTATGGCCTACTGCTCCTATTTCTTATGTTCTTATGTTCTCAAGTGCCATGTTTGGTTCCTGAATGCTATTGAAGAGATTGGTTAGGCAGACAATAACAAATCTTGAGAGGTTAGAAATTGCAGTGAGTGATCTGCAGTGTGGGGCCTCACCTGTGTCTCGGGTGGCTGTGCTGTCGACGACCATTTCACCCGTGGATCGCTCCGACTCTGGGCCTCGACTGGCCCTCAACACTGACTGCATGAAAGCACAGCACGTTATTGGAAACCTTTATACACAGCCCACGATGTGGGGTGGCCCGACCTGTGTGAGAACACCATCGCAGGTCGGGGCTATAAATAGAGCTGGAGCGCCCCCTGGAACATTGCGGGCGAAGGTGCGGCGAATGAGGGTACGGGGCCCAGAAGAGCCGAGGGCCCAGGGGCAGCACGGGCCCAGCCCACACTGTGCGACATGTGTGCGCACTAGGTCCGTGCAGCAGAGCAGGTCTCCAGCCGTCCTGGTTCAACCCTTGCCACTGGACCAAGATCTAGCTCTGTCAAGCCCCGTGTGGTGGCTGATGTGCAACGGTCACCCCACGTTAAAAAAATCCACGCACAGGCATCTTCCACCCTTTCAACTGGAGTTCAGGACCTGGAACGTGGAGTCCTTCATTGAAACATCTGTGAACTCATGTGGAAGCAAGTCATCCTCGCTTCGAGGGACTGCCGATGATGATGATTTAATGAACTGATTTTTTAAATCCACAGCTGCCGTGGAGGGATTTAAACTCACGGTATTGAACCAACCTGAACTGTAACCTTTGACCCTTATCCTCCTGACCGCTCGGTTTTGGTTAGTCCTGTAGTGGGATTTCTCCTACTTTCCCTTCCCAGTTGTGACGCAGGGTCCCTGCTCAAAGCGATGACCCATATCTCCTCCTTTCAGAGGCTGACGGACCAGCAGCTCGCAGCGCAGAAACGGACCATTCGGCTCAACAAGCCCATGCCGGCGTTTATAGAATCAGAGAAACTTACAGCGCGGAAGAAGGCCATTTCGGCCCGTCGTGTCCGTGCCGGCCGACAAAGAGCCGTCCAGCCTAATCCCACTTTCCAGCCCTTGGTCCGTAGCCCTGTAGGTTACGGCACTTCAAGTGCGCATCCAAGTACTTTTTATATGTGGCGAGGGCATTTTCGGAATGTCCACAAGATACCTCCTCACACCCTGGCGGAGCAGTGAGCAGTGCACTGATCGGCTCACCTTGTTTGAGGCGCATTTGCTGGCGGTCGCCGGCACCCTCGGTGAATTCCACGGTGTAGATCTGTAATTCGTGCGGCTGCTCACCTCCTCCACAACCTAAACGCAGTGCGGTCAAAACGGGAAAGACGGTAAAACCGCTGCACCACTCACAGAGGCGAACCCCCGTTTCATTTCAGACCAATTCGTTGTCACGTGCATCGCGTCCTTGTTTCCCCCACCCTCCCCACCGACTGACTCGGCCCCCACAAGCAGCAGTAGCCCCCTGGTACCTTAGTCCAGAAGCCACTCCCACGGGACGCGCTGCATTGGGAGCCTCGCATCGTTACCTCTGGTGTCCTCCAAGGATCTATCCTTGGCCTCACAGCCTTGTCCAACACCCTTTTTTTATTTGCTCCTGGGATGTGGGCGTCGCTGGCAAGGCCGGCATTTACTGCCCATCCCTAACTGCCCCTTGAGAAGGTGATGGTGAGCCGCCTTCTTGAACCGCTGCAGTCCATGTGGTGAAGGTGCTCCCACAGTGCTGTTAGGGAGGGAGTTCCAGGATTGTGACCCAGCGACGATGAAGGAACGGCCGATATATTTCCAAGTCGGGATGGTGTGTGACTGGGAGGGGAACGTGGAGGTGGTGGTGTTCCCATGCGCTTGCTGCCCTTGTCCTTCTAGGTGGTAGAGGTCGCGGGTTTAGGAGGTGCTGCCGAAGAAGCCTTGGCGAGTTGCTGCAGTGCATCTTGTAGATGGTGCACACTGCAGCCACGGTGTGCCGGTGGTGGAGGGAGTGAATGTTGAAGGTGGTGGATGGGGAGCCGATCAAGTGTCCTGGATGGTGTTGAGCTTTTTGAGTTTGGTTGGAGCTGCATTCATCCAGGAAAGTGGAGAGTGTTCCATCACACTCCTGACTTGTGCCTTGTAGATGGTGGAAAAGCTTTGGGGAGTCAGGAGGTGAGTCACTCGCCCCAGAATACCCAGCCTCTGACCTGCTCTTGTTGCCACAGTATTTATGTGGCTGGTCCAGTTAAGTTTCTGATCAATGGTGACCCTCAGGATGTTGATGGTAGGGGATTCGGCGATGGTAATTCCGCTAAATGTCAAGGGGAGGTAGTTAGACTGTCTCTTGTTGTGGATAGTCATTGCCTGGCACTTGTGTGGTGCGAATGTTACTTGCCACAAGCCTGAATGTTGTCCAGGTCTTGCTGCATGCGGGCATGGACTGCTCCATTATCTGAGGAGTTGCGAATGGAACTGAACACTGGGCAGTCATCAGCGAACATCCCCACTTCTGACCTTATGATGGAAGTCATTGATGAAGCAGCTGAAGATGGTTGGGCCTAGGACACTGCCCTGAGGAACTCCTGCAGCAATATCCTGGGGCTGAGATGATTGTCTTCCAACAACCACAAGATTTCCCCCCCCGATTCCCATTGACTTTAATTTTACTCAATTTGTCACCCATAACCACGGTTACTGTACTAGTTAGTCATTCATAACCACGGTTACTGTACTAGTTAGTCCCCCATAACAAAGGTTACTGTACTAGTTAGTCAGCCATAACCATGGTTACTGTACAAGTTAGTCACCCATAACCACGGTTACTGTACTAGTTAGTCATTCATAACAAGGGTTACTGTACTAGTTAGTCACCCATAACCATGGTTACTGTACTGGTTAGTCAATCATAACAAGGGTACTGTACTAGTTAGTCATTCATAACAAGGGTTGCTGTATAGGTTAGGCATTTATAACCAGGGTTACTATACAGGTTAGTCAGAGGCCTAACCGAGTTGAATTTCTGGTGCTAACACCTCCAAACCTTCCGCCAATCCTCCGTCTGCTCACGGCTCTGAAGTCCCAACACCACAGTCTCATTATTCGCTGTCGTAATCTTAAGCTCGTGCTGTATCTTCTTACTGCGTTTGAACTTGTAGACAACTCGCGATCCAGGCAGACTGAGCTCCATCAGGGGATACTGGTCCTTCATGCATTTATAGCACTGCAGCAGAGGAGAATCAGACTGGGTTAAGCACTGAAGGGGCGACACGGGACAGTCCCACACAATGTCCGTATCTGCACACCTCTGAACCCTTGCCTCTCCCACCCCGGGGAGGATCAAGTTAAGCTCACGGGTACACTGCATAGCTCTCTCACACCTGCCTGTGTATAACTGCCTGACGCTATGATGGGAACCAGTGGTCTGTAATCTTTGCCCCCATTTTCACTTGTTCCTTTCTTTGATTTCTATCCCAGAGCTACGCAAGAACGTAAGAAATGGGAGCAGGAGTCGGCCATTCGGCCCTTCGAGCCTGCTCCGCCATTCAATGAGTTCATGGCTGATCTTCGACCTTAACTCCACTTTCCCACCTATCCCCATATCCCTTGAATCCCTAGAATCCAAAAATCTAGCGATCTCTGCCTTGAATATACACAAAGACTGAGCCTCCACAGCCCTCTGGGGCAGAAAATTCCAAAGATTCACCACCCTCTGAGTGAAAAAGTTTCTCCTCATCTCAGTCCTAAATGGCCGACCATTATTCTGGGACTGTGACCCCTGGTTCTAGACTCCCCAGCCCGGGGGAAACATCCTCCCTGCATCTACCCTGTCAAGCCCTGTAAGAATGTTATACGTTTCAATTAGATCAGCTCTCATTCTTCTAAACTCCACAGGATATAGGCACAATCTACTCAATTGCTCCTCATGGGACAGCCCTTCTCATCCCAGGAAATCAATCTATCAATTATCAAATTTATTTGTTTTGTCTTATAACACTCCTGTGAAGCTCCTCAGGACGTTTTACTGCGTTAAAGGCGCTATATAAATGCAAGTTGTTGTTGTTGAATCATCCCATCCACCAGTGACCCATCCCAGGGAAGAGAGCCCATCATGAATAACGGCCAGCACTGCAGGTCTGTGAGGAGAACTATTGGAGTCCTCATCACTGCATTCTGTGTGGCTGGAATCTCGGGCTACTGGCTCCACAAGTTCCTTAGTCAGACACTCATTGTCCTCTGTCACAATTTCACGGGAGGCCTCTACGTGCTCGTGCTTCCTTCTGAGGAACTCTGACAGGAATTCAGGGAATCTTTTGGACAATTGTGGGTGATATGTCTGAAGACTAAAAGCCAGAATCAGGAAATTCTTGCAATGAACATTTCAAAGTGTCTGAGCGAGCTGTCGGCACAAACTCAGTGTACGAAGAGAGTCGGGGGAGGGGGGGGGGGGAGTCGAGGGGAGAGAGTCGGGGGAGGGGGGAGAGTCGGGGGAGAGTCGGGAAGGGGAAAGTCAGGGGAGGGGGGAGAGTCGGGGGAGGGGCGAGAGTCAGGGGAGAGTCGGGGGAAAGTCAGGGGAGGGGGGAGAGTCGGGGGAGGGGGAGAGTCGGGGGAAAGTCAGGGGAGGGGGGAGAGTTGGGGGAGGGGGGAGAGTCGAGGGGGGAGAGTCGGGGGAGGGGGGAGAGTCGGGGGAGGGGGGAGAGTCGGGGGAGAGTCGGCAAGGGGAAAGTCAGGGGAGGGGGGAGAGTCGGGGGAGGGGGGAGAGTCAGGGGAAAGTCAGGGGAGGGGGGAGAGTCGGGGGAAAGTCAGGAGAGGGGGGAGAGTCGGGGGAGGGGGGAGAGTCGGGGGAGGGGGGAGAGTCGGGGGAGAGTCGGGGGAGGGGGGAGAGTCGGGGGAGGGGGGAGAGTCGGGGGAAAGTCAGGGGAGGGGGGAGAGTCGGGGGAAAGTCAGGGGAGGGGGCAGAGTCGGGGGAGGGGATGAGCTGGGGGAGGTGGTCGGGGGAGGGGAAGAGTCGGGGGAGGGGGGAGAGTCGGGGGAGGGGGAGAGTCGGGGGAGGGGGGAGAGCCAGGGGAGGGGAAGAGCTGGGGGAGGTGGTCGGGGGAGGGGGGAGAGTCGGGGGAGGGGGGAGAGTCGGGGGAGGGGGAGAGTCGGGAGAAGGGGGAGAGTCGGGGGAAGGGGGAGAGCCAGGGGAGGGGAAGAGCTGGGGGTGGGGGAGGTAAAGAGTCGGAGGAGAGGGTCGGGGGAGGGGAAGAGTTGGCAGAGGGGGGGAGAGTCGGGCAGGGGAAGAGTCAGATCGAGGGAAGGGAGAGAGCCGGGGAGGGGGTGGGAGTCGGGGAGCGGTGAGAGTTGGCGAGAGGAAGGCTGGAGTCGGGAGAGTCAGGGGAGAGGGAGAGCAGGGTTGAATGGTATTGGAGGTTCAGGAAAGGATGGGATTGAGTGTCGGAAGTTGCTGGCTAGGACCCTGGATTTGAAGGAATGAGCAGGATGGGTGTGCAGGAACTTACCATCAGAACTTGGTCTTTTATGAGAAAGAGTTGCTTAGTCCATTGTCCCAACCACTTCTTCCGCCACAGAAAGCCGCAGATTCGGGAATCGCTGTGTGGCCGTGTGGGAGACTCTGTGGGGGCCCACCGAATGGAGCCCGTACGGTTATTCCCAGACACCTCCTCTTCTCCGTAAGATTCATAGTGACTGCTGTCTGAATCCACACAATCTGCAATCATATTCCATTCACATGCCTTCAGCATCACAACACAGAGCAACCGGGATTTAAGCTCCGCTGTGGGCACGTTGTAACATCCAGGTAAAACATCACAGCTCAAACTTCACAGGGTGGGGACAATACTGAGCCCCTGTAAACACTGACTGACCACCCAGGGACTCAGTATTGGCCCCACCCTGTGAAGTTTGAGCCATTACCACCACTCCCGGGGACCCCCTGTAAATACCAACACACTCCCAGGGACCCCCTATAAATACCGACACACTCCCGGGGACCCCCTGTAAATACTGACACACTCCCGGGGACCCCCTGTAAATAACGACACACTCCCGGGGACCCCCTATAAATACCGACACACTCCCGGGGACCCCCTGTAAATAACGACACACTCCCGGGGACCCACTGTAAATACCGACACACTCCCGGGGACCCACTGTAAATAACGACACACTCCCGGGGACCCCCTATAAATACTGACACACTCCCGGGGACCCCCTGTAAATACCAACACTCCCGGAGACCGTTTGTAAATACTGACACACTCTCGCGGACCCGTGTAAATACCAACACACTCCCAGGGACCCCCTGTAAATACTGACACACTCCCGGGCCCCCCCATTGTAAATACTGACACACTCCCAAGGACCCCCTGTAAATACTGACACACTCCCGGGGCCCCCCCCTGTAAATACTGACGCACTCCCAGGGACCCCCTGTAGATACTGACACACTCCCCGGGACCCCCTGTAAATACTGACACAGTCCCGGGATCCCCTGTAAATATTGACACACTCTTGGGAACCCCCTGTAAATAATGACACACTCCCAGGGAATCCCCTGTAGATACTGACACACTCCCGGGGACCCCCTGTAAATACTGACACACTCCCGGGGACCCCCTGTAAATACTGACACACTCCCGGGTACTCCCTGTAAATACCGACACACTCCCGGAGACCGCTTGTAAATACTGACACACTTCCGGGGACCCCCTGTAAATACTGACATACTCCCAGGGCCCCCCCCGCTGTAAATACTGACACACTCCCGGGAACCCCCTGTAGATACTGAAACATTCCCGGGGACCCCCTGTAGATACTGATACACTCCTGGGGATCCCCTGTAAGTACCGAAATGCTCCCGGGGACCCCCTATAAATACCGACACAGTTCCGGGGACCCCCCCTCTGTAAATACTGACACAATCCCGGGGACCCCCTGTAAATACCGACACACTCCCGGGGAGCCACTGTAAATACTGACACACTCCCGGGGAGCCACTGTAAATACTGACACACTCCCGGGGACATCCTGTAAATACTGACACACTCCCGGGGACCGCTTGTAAATACTGATATACTCCTGGGGGCCGCTTGTAAATACTGACACAATCCCGGGGACCCGCTGTAAATACTGACACACTCCCGGGGACCCCCTGTAAATACTGACACACTCCCGGGGAATCCCTGTAAATACTGACACACTCCCGGGGACCCGCTGTAAATACCGACACACTCCCGGGGAGCCACTGTAAATACTGACACATTCCCGGGGAGCCACTGTAAATACTGACACACTCCCGGGGACATCCTGTAAATACTGACACACTCTCGGGGACCCCTGTAAATACTGACACACTTCTGGAGACCCCCTGTAGATACTGACACATTCTTGGGGACCCCCTGTAAATATTGACACACTCCCAGGAACCCCCTGTAAATACAGGTACACTCCCGGGGACCGCTTGTAAATACTGATATACTCCTGGGGGCCGCTTGCAAATACTGACACACTCCCGGGGACCCGCTGTAAATACTGACACACTCCCGGGGACCCCCTGTAAATACTGACACACTCCCGGGGACCCGCTGTAAATACTGACACACTCCCGGGGATCCCCTGTAAATACTGACACACTCCCGGGGATCCCCTGTAAATACTGTCACAGTCCCGGGACCCCGTGTAGATACTGACACATTCCCGGAAACCCTGTCAAACCAGTTGGGCAATTCATGAGTGGTACTCTGCGATTGACCCTGAATTACTGGGTACTGACTCCCCCTTCACATCTGACGAAGTGACCCTCCTTTGCCACACGTACCTGTGGAGCACTGAGCAATGGGGCTGAGCGGTTCTGCCTCCTCGTAGGAGTCGTCCGGGTGAAGCTCGTCAAGGTGGGCAGGGGCGGGGGAAGTGGCCACCTGTGCCTGTGAGGAGAAAGACGGAGTTAAAGGACCACCTTTGAAGTGTGGGTGAGCTCGGAGCAGGGGTAAGCCTTGCTGCATCGGCTGTCAGTGCTGCGAGGGACAAAGACCCCTTAGGCTGGGTTTCTGGCTTTGATGATTTCGGGGTGGTAAAGTTTGCGCCTGTTGGGGTAAAAAGACTTCTCTTCCTCAAGCTAGACTTCCTGATATAAGGAATCGACACCCGCCCGCTCGTTTAGCGACCACGGAATCAATCAGACGAAACCTCGGTTAACCGGTTTTTATTCGAACATGCTCGGGAAGGTTCTGATGAACACTTCCCCGATCTAAGTGGTTTTCCCCCACCTGTCCATCTCCCATCACACGTCACCCTCCCGCATTGTGTTATTCAATGGCGTACCTTTGCCTCAGTTCCTCATGACGTGTTGATTAACGTTGTTTTCCAGGGTGGTACCTCCTTATCCCTCTCCCAAGAACTCTCGCCAAAACTAACAGTCACTATGTTCCTAAACATTTGAGCCCTTGTTCTGTCCTGAATGAGTGTTGTAAGGTTAATCCAACGGATGGTTCATCACCCATCAGGCTTCGCTGCTTCCCTCTTCTTAACCCAATGTAAGCGAGTGTATGAGCGTGCTTTACATACATAAACGAGTTTTACTGAATCAGTCAATATTACAATCCATACCGTAAGACAAAAGAACTCCTGATTCCTCAGAATCTCCTAATATTGATAAGCCCTCTTAATCTGGACCATGTTACGTGTCAGATCAATTCACTACCTTAAGTATCTCCATTCATGACCGTCGGTCTGTCTCCACTCTAGTGACCGTTTTTTTATCCCCTTACAGCGCTGGGAACAGTTTGCGCCTCAGTCAGTAACACTGGGCAGCTGGGCCCTGAGTCAGGGGACGCAGCGCTAAGGGAGGTGTTGTACCCCTCTCTCTCTCGAGGCGTTAGGATGGAAAACTCCCGAGCTAAAGAGCCGAGCTGGGAGCGCTCCCAGAGATGCCTGGGGGAGAAGAAAAAAACCTGAAAAAAAACTCCACAAAAACATTCCCAATACATTGCCCAACATAAATTGCAAACATAATTAAAAGAAAAAAGATGATCACACTTACCATCAGACTACATTACTCACCTCCCCGCTGTCGGGATGGTTGGCCCGCCCTGATTTCCCGGGCGGTCACTGCGGGGCGCGCTGCGGGGCGTATGGGTCGGGCAGGAGTCAAAACTCGTGCCAGTGTCGCAACCGGGGGGGGGGGGGGCGCACACCGGGCACAGCTATTCCGGGCGGTGCTGCTCTGCGCCCCCGCTAAACCGGACTCGAGGATCGCCGCGGGGCGCTGGAGACTGACCGCCCAGAGCTCCGGGGTGAAACACCGAGCGCAAAGGAGCGGAAAATCCGTCACCATGTGTTGGGGTCAGTGGCCTCCCATCTCAGGCCCCCTCCCTCCACTGGTGTGTGATCCTGGAATAAACTCATTTTAAGTCGCAGCGCATTCTGCAACATGACTTTCACCAGTGATAAATCCGACTGCATCACTCACAGTGTCTCACACATTTCCCCAATTTTCAAAGTAGAGCACTGTAATGTATTTGCTTCATGGGTTCTTTGCTTGAGAATTCATAGCAACACATTGCTATTAAGAACTAGTTGGTTTATTAACAAAGGTTTAACAATCACACTATACATTACCAATTCATCCACTAGGCTCACAACTGCATACCTCATCGTGGAGGACCTAGACCCAACTGACTGGGGTGTTATTCAGTCTTGTGAACATCACGTGACTGGCTAACCCACTCACAATGTAACAGCTCTACAACTATTTTGTTGTAATCTGTAAAACATAATCATTAAATCAAGTGCCCCCTTGTTTTTTTCTGAGGGCACCAGAAACACAAATTATACAAGTGCCCCCTGGCTAAAAGTGGGGGGCACTAAAACCGGCAAATTAAACAAATTAGAACCTTTAGACATTAACGGTTCTAATTAAAATTTGGTTGCCGGGGTGATGATGCACTCCAGTCCCTCCGGTGCCCACGTCTCGCGGAAGGCCGCGAGTGTACCGGTGGACACCGCGTGCTCCATCTCCAGGGACACCCTGGCCCGGATGTAACCGCGGAAGAGAGGCAGGCAGTCGAGCCGAACGACCCCTCGACCGTCCGCTGCCTGGACCGGCTGATGGCACCCTTGGCCCTGCCCAGGAGCAGTCCTACAAGGAGGCCTTCCGACCTGCCCGCTCCCCTCCGCACAGGATGCCCAAAGATCAGGAGTGTGGGACTGAAGCGCAACCAGAATTTTGAGGAGCAGCCCCTTCAAATTCAACAGCTCTACAAACCTGTGGGCATACTCACAGGTGCATACATTACAAGTGCCAGCTAATTTAATCCCTGATTAATGTTTCCCAATCTTCCTCCCTCGCTCGGCTGAGACTGAGATAGAAAGGGAAGGGGGAACTGCCCTCTGGATCCTGGACAACACGAGACTAAAGGTCAGCAGACTTGTTTTAGTCCTAATCTGCCACCAAGTTCCCCATGGATTGTGAGACAACCCAAAATTGCCCTCAGACGTAACGTGAGTTTGCTAGTCCCATAAAAACATCCAAATTATTAACAGGAAGGGCATTGGCCCCATTTAGCACACTCCCATCTCCCTGCCTCCTCACCCCAATCCATTCCCCCTCCTCAAATTTATCTTTAAACATATTCCATAACGTTTGCTGCTAACTTACTCGTCAAAACTACCGCACTTGTGACACCCCTCCCCGAAAACCTTCCCACCGCCCCCTGGCCAAACCTTCTCGCTTTTAACAATTGTTCGAACCCTGCAATATAAATTTGATTTCCAACTTGCTAGGAAAGGCCAGTGTTGCCGCAATGATGGAGAGAGGAGGAAGTGAATCCGTCACCCAGGGACAGTGAGGTTGTTCTGTTTGGAACAAAGCTACGAAATCAACCTCAGCCATTCAATGAGATCATGGTTGATCTTCTACCTCAACTCCACTTCCCTGCACTATCCCCATATCCCTCAATTCCCTTAATATCCAAAAATCTATCGATCCCAGTCTTGAATATATTCAAAGACTGAGCCTCCACAGCCCTTTGGGGTAGAGAATTCCAAAAATTTCCACCCTCTGAGTGAAGAAGTTTCTCCTCATCTCAGTCCTAAATGGCCGACCACTTATTCTAAATATGTGACCCCTGGTTCTAGATTCCTCAGCCAGAGGAAACATCCTCCCTGCATGTACCCTGTCAAACCCTGTAAGAATTTTGTATGTTTCAATGAGATCACCTCTCATTCTTCTAAACTCTAGAGAATATAGGCCTAGTCTACTCAATCTCTCCTCATAGGTCAATCCCCCCATCCCAGGAATCAGTCTGGTGAACCTTTGTTGCACTCCCTCTATGGCACGTATATCCTTCTGATAGAGAATTCAAACAGGCTGCATTTAGACAGACTGTGAAAATTCACAGACAACAAGTCAGAGATGCTACGTGAGTGGTAGCATGTTGCATTAACTCATCAATCAACTTGACATTTTAGGACCTTGGGTAGCGAGCCAATTAAAAGGTTAAAAGACTAGTAATTGAGCCAATAAGGTCAAAGAAGGCGAGTTCTTTTCTGTAAATTAAACCCAGTATAAATACAGCCATTTTGACCATGTGGTCCCAGTAAGACAAAGGAACTGGCAATCAGCCAGCGCCAGCAGCTTGTTGCTCTCTGCCAAGATTAAAAAGTTAAAACTACCATCGGCGTTTGTATTTCATTGGAAATTAAGAGATCTAACAATTTTGGCGTCACGAACAGGATCGCTGAGGAAAGAAACTGAATTTTGGACATCGGACCTACATATTGAGGTAAGGACACCTCTTTTTAAAAAGTCCTCGGTCAAAAGTATAAATTTGCCTCTCCTTCTACGCGATTCCGAAAGCCTCCGGTTTGCGAACCCTCCGGTTGGTAGTCGGCTCGAGGTCCCATAGACGTCTAAACTTTGGCGGTGTGTTAGCTAATTAATCACCGACCTATTGATCGGCTAGAAAGCCTAAGACTCGAGACCCCAGTAAAGAACTCAGTATTATGGCAGCAGGAGATAAGAGCAAAGAATTGCCTATAACTGTTAAAGGTGGGCAGGCACCACCTGAAGTTTCGCTAGATTTAATTCTCGAACAGTTGAAAGAATACATCGAGCAACAATTCAACTTATCTAAAACCTGTATTAAGATCGAACAAAAGTACGGAACCTCCAAAGGACAATGGTCCTTGGACGAGATTAAAAGGGTCTGGGGAAAAACGACCCGTATGAAAAATAAAGAGCGAACTAGATGGTCCCTAGCGGTTATGGGCCAGATCCGAAATCGGAATTAAATTATAATGCGTTCCCAACATGATCGAGAACTGACCAGTACAAAGGACCAATTGCAAGCAGTTTGTGCGCAGCTGCGACAGAAAAAGCTTGAACTTGAAAAGCTGGAAGCGGAAGTTAAAGATCTTAAAGGTGAAATTAAAGAATGGAAAAAATCATTAGATCAAGAGACAGTAATAGGAAAAGGGAAATGTATTGATCAATTCCCAGGGTACCCATGTTTGGATAAATTAAAAGCGCAAACCCGAAGACACGACCGAGGAATAGATACGGTTTCTGAATCCTCCGACAATACAGGGTCGGAGGATGATGAAGAATTAGGGGTGCGCTTTGCCCCGTTTAAAAAAAGACGAGTTGTAGTCAAATCAGAAGAGACTGCGGATGAGGGCGGAACCAAAAAAACAAAGAGAAGGGTGTATGCAGAATACTTAGTTCATGATCCGGCAGGCCCAGAGAAAATTAATAAATGGTCCAAGGAATTGCCCAATCCAAAGAAAGGGGGAGTAAAAACGTGGGACCAATTGGACCGCTTAAGAAATATATATCAACTTCATCCCTGGGACGGAGTGCAAATTTTGACCATAATGGTGCCAAAAACACAGGGAAGAAAATTGCACGACAAGGTAGATGAAGCTTTGGGGCAGAATGAGCAAGAATTAGACGCAGGATGGGAGGCGATTAAACACTGGCTGCAAGCCTTCAGTCCAGCTAAGACAGACTGGGGAAAAATTGCAGCCTGCCAACAGAAAGGAAGAGAGGAGGTCCTGGAGTATGACGAGCGGTTTAGAGGCACATGGCTAGAACATTCGGGTATGAATAATACGGATGAGGAAATGGATGAACAAGTGTTTGGACCCCTGAAAGCAGCTTTCGTGGCAGGTCTAAAGCCAGAACTGTCCAACATGCTTAAGGTAGTGTTACCGGACTGGGAAGGTAGAGGAACTACCTTTGCAGCATTGGTGGATCGATGTAACCAATTAGATCGGGATATGGGAGCTAAAGTCCGAGCTGTACAGGCTGTGGAATGGAAATCCCAGGATTCCAATAAACAGTTATTCGGAAAATTACCCGGAAAATTTCATTATTGTGGGAAAGAAGGTCACTGGGCCAAGACGTGCAGGGCAAAACAGAAAGGTCGTGGCTGGGGAAGAGGACGCAGCCAGGGATACAATTCAGCCAACAAGCCAGGCTTGTCACAAGATAACGACCTCATAGAAGCATTTAAGCGACTGACAATACAACAACAGGAGTTACTTGGGATAGCAAAAAACGATTAGAGCCCACCCTGGCCCCCCTCCTTTCACTAATACAACAGAGGGGAGATGGGCTATATATAACTGTGAGGGTGGGCGATAAGGATGTGCCCTGTCTTTTAGACACAGGGGCGGAATTAACATGCTTACCGCTATACATTTTGCCGTTGGATGGTAGGGCACGTGCAGCCTATGGAGTTGGGGGCCATAAAATGGAAATTAAAAGGACAACACCGGTATTTATAGGGCTGGGTCCACATGAACTAACCACGCCGGTCTGGATAGGCCCAGTAGATCAACCCCTTTTGGGAATGGACGTTCTAATCCAAGTAGATTCATTGTTGCATTTCGAGGATGGTCGGGTGACATGGTCAATTAGAACTTTGAAGAAAGAAGAATTGAAGGAACACCCGATATGGGCTAAAGATAAGAACGATTGTGGCCTACTCCAGATGGAGCCTGCGTCATTTACCGGGACCAAGCCTCCATGCACTAAACAGTATCCCATCAGTCCAACTGCCATCGCGGGAATCTTACCGGTTATTCAGCAATTGGAGAAACAAGGGGTGCTTATAAAAACGCATAGCTCCTCCAATAGCCCCGTGTGGCCGGTACAGGAATCTAATGAGACTTGGCGTTTGACTGTCGATTATAGGAAAGCTAACCAGTGTATTGATCAAAAATCTCCTTTGGTCGCAGATCCCTCCACCATTTTTAATGCCCTCAAACCGGAACATAAATATTTCTCGGTTATAAATATGGCCAACGGATTTTGGTCGGTGCCTCTGGCACCGGAGGTTCGACAGTGGTTTGCTTTCACTGTCCAAGGACAACGGTATACTTGGACTCGGTTACCGCAGGGTTTCCAAAACAGCCCTACGGTATTCCACATGGCTTTACAAAGCCATTTGCGAGAATTACCTCCCCTGTCATCCACAGTCATCCAATATGTAGACGATATCCTGCTAGCTTCAAACACGGAAGAACAGCATGAACAAGATTTACGAGCTTTGCTGGACCACCTTCGGCTGAAAGGACATAAAGCCAGCATCGACAAAGCACAAATATCCCAAGAAGAGGTTGTATACCTGGGACAAAAGGTTTCACAAGGAAAGAGAGAACTTACCCAGGATAGAACTGCAGCCATTCGGGCTGCTAAAAAACCCACCACTATTCAGGAACTAAGGTCTTTTTTGGGATTGTGTAACTTTAACAGAAATTGGATTGACTCCTTCACACAGCTTGCTCAGCCATTGAATGATATTTTAAAGGGGAAACGTGCCTCTAAAGAAGCCATCACCCTCACTAAAGAACAGCAAGAGGCCTTCATGAGTTTGAAAAAGGCTTTGTGTTCGGCACCGGCTCTGGGAATCCCCGACAGTGGTAAGCCATTTACCCTGTTTGTTCATGAGAAAGAAGGATATATGACAGCTATACTGACACAAGAACATGGGGATCGGCAAAGACCTATTGGCTATTATTCGGCAAAACTGGATGCGGTAGCCCTCGGATGGGGAAGTTGCCTAAGGGCCATGGAAGCTACATGTCGAGCGGTAATGACCACTGCGGGTCTAGTCCTCGACCAAAAGCTGATTGTCAAGTGTCCCCACACCGTACACACTTTGGTGTCTATGAATAGAATGTCTCAGGTGACAGCAGCAAGATGGACCCACTGGACAGCAGTTTTGGAAGCTCCTAATCTCCATATCGTCCGGGCCAGCCCGGTTAATCCCGCAACTATGCTCCCGATGTCAGAATTGAGGGAGCAAGAGGGGGGAGAATGTGAAGAGCATGACTGCGTGGAGATTTTAAAAGAAACAGAAGAAGCAGCCTTAGCAGCAGAGGAGCCTCTGCACAACCCAGACCTCATCCTGTTTACAGATGGTTCCTCCTTTGTTGACAATGGTACCAGAAAAGCAGGATGGGCAGTTACAACCTTATATGAGGTAGTGGCAAAAGGATGTTTACCCTCAGGAACGTCAGCACAACAGGCCGAGTTACGGGCCCTGTCAGAAGCATGTCGAATAGCAGAAGGACAGACAGCTAATGTCTACACAGATTCGCGTTATGCTTTTGGAGTCGCTCACGACTTTGGTATGTTATGGCGGAAAAGAGGATTCCTCACTGCTGCTGGTACACCTATCCGAAATGGAAAAGAAGTCCGAGACTTACTGGAGGCCATACAATTACCTCAGGAAGTGTCCATCCTGAAGTGTAAGGCCCATACCAAGGAAAATACCACAGAAGCACAGGGAAATGCCCTAGCCGACCAGGCAGCTAAAGATGCCGCCTCACAGGGCGTTCCTCCAGAAGAACCAACACAGATGTGCAGATTGAAAGCACTCAAGACTCTGACACGAGACCTTCAAACAATGCAAGGCGAGTGCTCCCGAGAGGAAAAATAGACATGGATTGAGGCAGGAATTAAGCTATGCGAAGATGGTGTCTGGAGACAAAGAGTTACCGACAAGCCAGTCGCGCCACAAGCACTTATGCCTTTTTTAGCCCAACAGATCCACTTGTGGGGACACTTGGCCTCACAACAGATGACGGCACGGTTCCAGAAAAGCTGGTGGGGTCGGGGATTTAAAAAACATGCCCAGCTGGTAACAGACCGCTGTGTGGTCTGCCAGAACAATAATTCTGGACCCATCACAGTAATGCCCCAACTGAGGCCCCCTGCCCCTGTCGGACCATTCCAGCATCTGCAGGTTGATTATATATCTCTTCCTTCATGCCAAGGATACACTAACATTCTTGTCATGGTCGACAGATTCTCTAGATGGGTAGAAGCTGTCCCAACTAAAAGATCCACAGCCAATCACACTGCAAAGGTCTTGTGTAAGGATTACATTCCCCGATGGGGAGTCCCGAGTAGCATTGACTCAGATCAGGGAACACACTTCACAGGTGCTGTCTGCCAAGAAGTCTGTAGGTTACTGAACATTACGTGGGATTTACACTGTCCTTATCATCCACAATCATCAGGACAAGTAGAGTGAATGAATTGAACTCTGAAACAACAGCTTGCCAAATATCACCAAGAAAGAACACCATGGCCCCTGGCACTACCAATAGTGCTATGTAGCATTAGGGCAACCCCGAACAGAACTACAGGTCGAAGCCCATTTGAAATTATAACAGGAAGACCCATGTCGCTGCCAGGAACTATTGATTTACAGAAAGCTGATGTTCACTTAATGAGTGACACTTTGTTATCATACTGTCAGAACTTAACCAATGCTATTAGTTCTGTTTCCCGACAGGTATCGGCAGCTTGGGGTAATCCACCCGAAGGAGGACACGACATCATCCCGGGAGTCTGGGTGTATGTGAAAAAGTTGCATAAAGAACCTTTGGGTGCCAAGTGGGAGGGACCTTATCAAGTGTTATTGACCACCCAGGCAGCTGTTAAAGTCCAAGGAAAGAAAGCCTGGATCCACGCTTCACACGTTAAACGAGCACCCGTAACTAAAGCTGAAATCTAATAAGGACAATTACTTTTTGCGAAAATGTATAAATTTACTGTATTATTGATTGTAAGTATTCTAGGCATAGGCCTACTTCTTACTAGCCGACCTTCTGCACCAAAGGGAAATAGTAGGGTAGCAAGGGAATTGCATGTAAATACCTTTTTATATATGACATACATTTATGCCAAACAAGGTAACATTTCTAGTTGTTGGGTGTGTGCGCATATTCCTATTCACTCAAAGGGAGGGATTCCCTTGAGGCCAGTTCCCTTGAATATCTCGGAAATGGCTGAGTGGATAATTAATCAAAACAAAACAGGCAATGTGTTTCAGAATACGGAAAACTGGGCACGTAAATGGAAGTCAGCAGGTTACAATCTGACTACCTTTGAAGGGGGATACCAACCGTGCTACAATAATTCCACGGCCCCCATTTTTTGTTATCACTAATACAACGGGAATAGGAAGACCGGGGGAATCGGTCTGTCTGATTAGAAACATCAAAGGAGGCCAAAATATGGGGTATAGTAACTGCTCCCGGAATTATAATATAATCAAGCCACGGAACCGTCCAAACTGGGCCGATGTGGGAGTTTTTAACGTAACGGGGATTCTGAATAAAACAGATGGAAAAGCCTGGACAGGCCCCGGAGTGTTGCTGATAAAGAAACAGCTAACATTCATTGCCTATAATGGCACCTATTGGGTGTGTGGCCACAAGGCCTACCCTTGGCTGCCCCAGAATTGGACGGGATCCTGCTATTTAGCCTACATTGTGCCTTATATGTATCATATAAAGTCACTGTCGGAACATTTACACCGTCCTAAGAGAGCTATCACAGAAACAGAGAGGTTCTTTGCCATTCTGATCCCCGGGTATGGGACCGCCAAACTGGCAAGGGAATCCATTAACATGGCATCCGTTGTGGAATGAGTAGCCAATGATCAATGCAGGAATGGTAGCAATCCGCACAGTAGCCCGACAGAATAGACTGGCCCTTGATTACGTCCTGGCTGAAAAGGGAGGTACTTGCGCCCTACTCGGAACTGAGTGTTGCACATATATCCCAGATAGCTCCGAAGAAATTACCCACTTAGAGGAGCATATCCAAAAGGAGGTAGAAAAACTTAAGCAACCCCCATCATTCACTTAGTGGAGCCACTGAATGGCTAGGTTCAATAGGAACTTCATTGGTGGAAGGTTTAATTCTATTTGTTGTAATTGTTTTACTTTTATATTGTTTGTTTATGTTGATTAAATGTTGTTGCGACCAGGCGGCTGTAGCTGCTGTCCCGCAGGTGAGACACCTTGCAGGTCCCAGCAGACCGTCTGTACGTGGCACAGGAGTATGTTATGCTTAAGGGAAGGTTGTTTACTGGTTGAACTTAGATATTGATTTGGATTAAATTGGAATAAGGTTAATTAACCTACTAAAACCAGACTTACATTGTGGCCACGATGGAACTCGGGTTGGTGTACATTTGTGTGGAAGCGACTAGTCCGGACATGTGGCGAAACACATCAACAAATTTCAGAAGGAAACTCTATTAACATGTATGAAATTATTTTGTAGAATGTTTAACCAGTGATACCTGATGTTTTATGATTCAGTTTGTGAAAGAATCAAAGGGGGGATTGATAGGTTAGACAGACTGTGAAAATTCACAGACAACAAGTCAGAGATGCTGCGTGAGTGGTAGCATGTTGCATTAACTCTTCAATCAACTTGACATTTTAGGACCTTGGGTAGCGAGCCAATTAAAAGGTTAAAAGACTAGTAATTGAGCCAATAAGGTCAAAGAAGGCGAGTTCTTTTCTGTAAATTGAACCTGGTATAAATACAGCCATTTTGACCATGTGGTCCCAGTAAGACAAAGGAACTGGCAATCAGCCAGCAGCTTGTTGCACTCTGCCAAGATTAAAAAGTTAAAACTACCATCGGAGTTCGTATTTCATTGGAAATTAAGAGATCTAACACTTCCTTAAGTAAGGAGACCAGAACTGTACACAATACTCCAGGTGTGGTCTCACCAGGGCCCTGTATAATTGCAGAAGAGGTGAGGACCCAGGGGCAGCACGGACCAGCCCACACTGCGATATGTATGCGCACTCGGTCTGTGCAGTACAGCAGATCTCCTGGTTCAACCCTTGCCACTGGACCAAGGCCTATCTCTGTCAAGTCCGTGTGGTGGCTGGTGTGCAACGGTCACCACACGGTAAAAAAATCCACGCACAGGCATCTTCCACTCCTTCAATTGGAGTTCAGGTCTGGAACATCGGGTCCTTCATCGAAACACCTGTGAACTTGTGGAAGCAAGTCACCCTCGTTCGAGGGACTGCCTCTGATGAGATGATACAATTGCAGGAAGACATCTTTACTCTGATACTCAAATCCTCTTATAATAAAGGCCAACATACCATTTGCTTTCTGAATTGCTTGCTGCATCAAGCACGCTGTTGCTCGGACAATGCAATAGCTGGCCGCGCTGCAGATATCAAACCATTACAGGGGAAATACCAAACATCAAAGGGAATAATTATAGAGAGTGAGTTACGTGGAGAGAATCACTAGTAGGGAAAACAGAGTGCTTGATGCTGCCCCTGGGACTGAATGAAAAAAAGATTTATCCTTCTCACTGTCAGCTATGGGCACAGAAGACAATGAAGCAGTCAGCAGGAAGGAACTGGCTCGGTTAGAGGAGAAAGAGAAAAAGTCCCAAAGCACCTCACAGCCAATGAAGTACTTTTTATATTGTACTCACTCTTGTAGTGTAGGAGATGCAGCACCCAATTTGCGCACAGCAAGCTCCCACAAACATAAATGGCTAAATGACCAGATTATATGTTTCAGTGATGCTGATTGAGGTATGAATATTGGCCCAGGAGTACGCCCTTGCTCTCCTTCCAATCGTGCCATCAGCTTTTTTACACTGACCCGAGAGGGCAGATGTTTAACGCCTCATTTGAAGGACGGCATCTCCAACAGTGCATCGCTCCCTCAGTACTGACCCTCCGATAGTGCATCGCTCCCTCAGTACTGACCCTCCGATAGTGCATCGCTCCCTCAGTACTGATCCTCCGATAGTGCAGCGCTCCCTCAGTACTGACCCTCCGACAGTGCAGCGCTCCCTCAGTACTGTCCCTCCAACAGTGCAGCGCTCCCTCAGTACTGATCCTCCGATAGTGCAGCGCTCCCTCAGTACTGTCCCTCCAACAGTGCATCGCTCCCTCAGTACTGATCCTCCGACAGTGCATCGCTCCCTCAGTACTGATCCTCCGATAGTGCAGCGCTCCCTCAGTACTGACCCTCCAACAGTGCATCGCTCCCTCAGTACTGACCCTCCGATAGTGCAGCGCTCCCTCAGTACTGACCCTCCAACAGTGCATCGCTCCCTCAGTACTGACCCTCCGATAGTGCAGCGCTCCCTCAGTACTGACCCTCCAACAGTGCATCGCTCCCTCAGTACTGACCCTCCAACAGTGCATCGCTCCCTCAGTACTGATCCTCCGATAGTGCAGCGCTCCCTCAGTACTGATCCTCCGATAGTGCATCGCTCCCTCAGTACTGATCCTCCGACAGTGCAGCGCTCCCTCAGTACTGATCCTCCGATAGTGCATCGCTCCCTCAGTACTGATCCTCCGATAGTGCAGCGCTCCCTCAGTACTGTCCCTCCAACAGTGCATCGCTCCCTCAGTACTGATCCTCCGATAGTGCATCGCTCCCTCAGTACTGATCCTCCGATAGTGCAGCGCTCCCTCAGTACTGACCCTCCGACAGTGCAGCGCTCCCTCAGTACTGTCCCTCCAACAGTGCAGCGCTCCCTCAGTACTGACCCTCCGACAGTGCAGCGCTCCCTCAGTACTGTCCCTCCAACAGTGCATCGCTCCCTCAGTACTGACCCTCCGACAGTGCAGCGCTCCCTCAGTACTGTCCCTCCAACAGTGCATCGCTCCCTCAGTACTGATCCTCCGATAGTGCAGCGCTCCCTCAGTACTGATCCTCCGATAGTGCAGCGCTCCCTCAGTACTGACCCTCCGACAGTGCAGCGCTCCCTCAGTACTGTCCCTCCAACAGTGCATCGCTCCCTCAGTACTGACCCTCCAACAGTGCAGCGCTCCCTCAGTACTGACCCTCCGACAGTGCAGCGCTCCCTCTGTACTGTCCCTCCAGCAGTGCAGCGCTCCCTCAGTACTGACCCTCCAACAGTGCAGCGCTCCCTCAGTACTGCCCCTCCAACAGTGCAGCACTCCCTCAGTACTGCCCCTCCAACAGTGCAGCACTCCCTCAGTACTGTCCCTCCAACAGTGCAGCACTCCCTCAGTACTGTCCCTCCGGTAGTGCAGCACTCCCTCAGTACTGTCCCTCCAACAGTGCAGCACTCCCTCAGTACAGAGGAGGATTAAGAAAAAAAGGACACTTATGTCATGTACCAACGGCTAAATACTATCGAATCTTTAGAGGAATACAGAAAGTTAAGAGGCAAAATTAAAAAGGATATTAGGAATGCTAAGAGAGAGCACAAGAAATTCTTGGCCAGTAAAATTAAGGAAAACTCTAAGATGTTCTATAAATATATTAAGAATAAGAGGGTAACTAAAGAAAGGGTAGGGCCTATTAGAGGGTAATCTTTATGTGGAGGCAGAAGATGTTGTTAGGGTTCTTAACGAATACTTTGCATCTGTTTTCACAAAGGAAAGAGGCAATGCAGATACTGCTATCGAGGAGGAGTGTGATATTCTGGATGAAATAAATATAGTGAGAGAGGAAGTATTAAGGGGTTGAGCAGCTTGAAAGTAGATAAGTCCCCAGGCCTGTATGAAATGCATCCCAGGCTGTTGAGCGAAGTAAAAGAGGAAATAGCAGAGGCCTTGATCATCATTGGATCTGGGCATGGTGCCAGAGGATTGGAGGACTGCTAATGTAGTCATCATCATAAGTAGTCCCTTGGAATCGAGGAAGACTTGCTTCCACTCCTGAAGTGACTTCTTTGGTGGCTGAACAGTCCAATACGAGAGCCACAGACTCTGTCACAGGTGGGACAGATAGTCGTTGAGGGAAGGGGTGGGTGGGACTGGTTTGTCGCACGGTCTTTCTGCTGTCTGCGTTTGATTTCTGCATGCTCTCGACGTTGAGACTCGAGGTGCTCAGCGCCCTCTCAGATGCACTTCCTCCATTTAGGGGCGGTCTTGGGCCTGGGACTCCCAGGTGCAAGTGGGGATGTTGAACTTTATCAGGGAGGCTTTGAGGGTGTACTTGTAGTGTTTCCGCTGCACACCTTTGGTTTGTTTGTAGTACTCTTGTTTAAGAAGGGAGAAAGGGATAGGCTGAGTAATTACAGGCCAGTCAGCCTAACCTCAGTGGTGGGAAAATTATTGGAAAAAATCCTGAGACAGGATAAATCTACATTTGGAAAGGCAAGGATTAATTAGGGACAGTCAGCACGGATTTGTTAAAGGAAGATTGTGTTTGACTAACCTGATTGAATTTTTTGAGGAGGTAACTAAGAGGGTCGATGAGGGTAGTGTGTACGATGTAGTGTATATGGACTTTAGCAAGGCTTTTGATAAGGTCTCACATGGTAGACTGGTCACGAAGGTTAAAGCCCATGGGATACAGGGCAAAGTGGCAAGTTGGATCCAAAATTGGCTTGGAGGTAGGAAGCAAAGGGTAATGATTGATGGATGTTTGTGACTGGAAGGATGTTTCCAGTGGGGTTCCGCAGGGCTCAGTACTGGGTCCCTTGATTTTTGTGGTATATATCAACGATTTAGATTTGAATATAGGGAGTATGATTAAGAAGTTTGCAGATGACACTAAAATTGGCCGTGTGGTTGATAATGAAGAGGAAAGTCATGGGCTGCAGGAGGATATCAATCTACTGGTCAGGTGGGCAGAGCAGTGGCAAGTGGAATTTAATTCAGAAAAGTGCGAGGTGATGCACTAAGGGAGGGCTAATAAGGAAAGGGTATACACATTAAGCGGTAGGCCACTTAATAGTGTAGATGAACAAAGGGACCTTGGAGTGCTTGTTCATAGATCCCTGAAAGTAGCAGGCCAGGTGGAGAAGGTGGTTAAGAAGGCATACGGAATGCTTGCCTTTATTGGCTGAGGCATAGAATATAAGAGCAGGGAGGTTATGCTTAAATTGTATAAATGCTTTGGTTAGGCCACAGCTGGAGTATTGCGTGCAGTTCTTGTCGCCGTATTATAGGAAGGACGTGATTTCACTAGAGAGGGTGCAGAGCAGATGCTGCCTGGAATGGATAATCTTGGTTATGAGGACAGATTGGATAGGTTTGTTCTCATTGGAACAGAGGAGATTGAGAGGAGACCTCATTGAGGTGTACAAAATATTGAGGGGCCTGGATATAGTGGATAGTAATGATCTATTTCCATTGGTGGAGGAGTCTATTACGAGGGGGCATAGTTTTAAGGTTGTTGGTGGAAGGTTTAGAGGGGATTTGAGGGGGAGGCTTCTTTACGCAGACGGTTGTGGAGATCTGGAACTTGCTGCCTGGAAGAGTGGTGGATGCAGAAACCCTCACCACTTTTGAGAGATGGTTGGATGGGCACTTAAAGTGCAGTAACCTGCAGGATGACAGACCGAGAGCTGGTAATTGGGATTAGACTGGATGACCTTCTATTGGACGGCGCAGATATAATGGTAAGTACTGCAGGGAATCGAACACGGCCAGGGTGATCTCCTGGACTAGTTTCGATCGCCTGGATGGGTCGGAGAGGAATTTTTCCAGATTTTTTCTCTCTAAATTGGCCTGGGTTTTTATCTGGTTTTTGCCTCTCCCAGGAGATCACATGGCTCCAGTTGGGGTGGAGTGTAGAATGTTTCAGTATAAGGGGTGTCGCAGTTGTGTGAGGCGGACTGTTTGGGCTGGGTGCTCTTTGCCTTTCCGTCTTTGTTCATGGGTTTATGTGTAACCTTTAGGGCTGCTGACCAAGGGCCATGCGGCTCTTTGTTGGCCGGCGCGGACACGATGGGCCTCCTTCTGCGCTGTAAATTTCTATGTTTCTACTGCCCCTCCGACAGTGCGGTGCTCCCTCAGTACTGCCCCTCCGACAGTGCAGCACCCTCTCAGTACTGCCCCTCCGACAGTGCAGCGCTCCCTCAGTACTGGCCCTCCGACAGTGCGGCACTCCCTCAGTACTGCCCCTCTGACAGTGCGGTGCTCCCTCAGTACTGCCCCTCCGACAGTGCGGCGTTCCCTCAGTACTGCCCCTCCGACAGTGCGGTGCTCCCTCAGTACTGCCCTTCCGACAGTGCGGCGTTCCCTCAGTACTGCCCCTCCGACAGTGCGGTGCTCCCTCAGTACTGCCCTTCCGACAGTGCGGCGTTCCCTCAGTACTGCCCCTCCGACAGTGCGGCGTTCCCTCAGTACTGCCCCTCCGACAGTGCGGTGCTCCCTCAGTACTGCCCTTCCGACAGTGCGGCGTTCCCTCAGTACTGCCCCTCCGACAGTGCGGCACTCCCTCAGTACTGCCCCTCCGACAGTGCAGCGCTCCCTCAGTACTGCCCCTCCGACAGTGCAGCGCTCCCTCAGTACTGCCCCTCCGACAGTGCGGTGCTCCCTCAGTACTGCCCTTCCGACAGTGCAGCATTCCCTCAGTACTGCCCCTCTGACAGTGCGGTGCTCCCTCAGTACTGCCCCTCCAACAGTGCAGCGCTCCCTCAGAACTGCACTGGGAGTGTCAGCCTTAATTTTGCGCTCAAGCCTCTGGAGTAGGACTTGAACCCACGAGCTTCTGACCCGGAAGCGAGGGCGCTGCCCACTGAACCACAGAGAGAGAGAGAGAGAGCAAAGCAAGGCAGAAAGACGGACTTCATTTTGTTTTTCTCTCTGTTTAGCCATGCTGGCGGGGGAAGGAGCCAGGGTTAGCGCCCAGCTAATGTCAGAGAGGGTAATGGGTCCAGGGTCCCTGTTTCCAATCCCACAGGGCCGGGGGATGTAGGCCACGCGGAGCACCAACCCCAGCCAAATGTCCGTGGCCACTGCGACAGCGGCGATGGTCTGGGAAGTTGCAGCACACCAAGTTTCAGCTCGGTATCGCCGCGTTCCCACCAGGCAGGAGGCCTGGACATTCCACCATGTGAGGCCTCACTCTGAGGCTCCACTCCAATAATCGTCGCAATCTGCTCCTGACCACAAAGCAGCCGGGCTGTGGAATGCTGCTGACTGACTCTGTCAACACCAGTTCCTGTATGATCAGCTTCTGATAGCACAAACGGCCTTTGATATTTCCCCTGTGCATGTGGGTGTTCCTTGTCTTGCTACAATTTGCCAGACATGAATTATTACTGATTTCCTGCCACTGACGGTATCAGGACAGCATCAATTAGAGCGCGTGGGAGAATGAGCCTGCGCCTATAAACAGGACGTTTCCTTCTCTCCCAAGAGGCTCAGTCCTTTTGAAGATTAAATTTGCCTTAATGTGCAAGAGCTGGCAATGACATTTGACAATTCGATATACGTCTGGGAGTAAAGCAGATAGTGAAGTGAGCGCTCGGTCCTGTAATGTGTGTACTGGAGAGCATGCTCAGAGGTTTGTAGAGCTGTTGAGTTGGGAGTGGCTTAGCCAGTCATGTGATGTGCACAAGACTCAATAAAACTCTGGCCAGTTGGGTTCGGGGGATGAGGTGTGCAGTTGTGAGCCGGGTGGATGAACTGCAGCGGCGAGAGATTGTAGAGGGACGTGATCGGGGCCCAGGAGAGGCGAGAGTTCGGGGCCCAGGAGAGGCGCGAGTTCTGGGCCCAGGAGAGGTGAGAGTTCGGGGCCCAGGAGAGGCACGAGTTCGGGGCCCAGAAGAGGTGAGGGCCCAGGGGCAGCACGGGCCAGCCCACACTGCGATATGTGTGTGCGCACTAGGTCCGTGCAGCGGAGCTGGTCTCATCGTCTTGGTTAACCCTTGCCACTGGACTAAGACCTCGCTCGGTCAAGCCCGTGTGGTGGCTGGTGTGCAACGGTCACCCCACGTTAAAAAATTTCACGCACAGGCATCTTCCACCCTTGAGGATGTAGTTCGGGATCTGGAATGTTAGGTCCTTCATTGGAACCCCTGTAAGCTTTTTGACGTGGAAGCAAGTCATCCTCGATTCGAGGCACTGCCTATGATGATGGTGGATGAACTGGTAATGTGTAGTGTGATTGTTAAACCTTTGCTAATAAACCAACTAGTTCTTAATAGTAATTCTTAACCAAAGAACCCACGAAGCAAATACATTCCACAGTCCCAGCTGGAGCGTGACATCAGCACGCTCCTTTCAAGTATCCCGATCGATCGAGGAGAATCCTGGGACCCCTGTGCTCACTCCCGACTCCAGATGTTGCAGGCAATGTCCGGAGCGCGCAGATGTTCCGAATCACCCTGCCGGGATGCTATTGGTCAGAGAGCGGTGAGCATATACAGCGATGGCTGATCTTGCCTGCACTATCGGTCATGCCACGACCGGTCAGCCTGACACTGTGCTTGAGTGCCGCGCTGTTGGGTCCAGGAAGACCTGTTTCAGCCCTGTGGCGTTTACAGCTTGGGCCCGTCCCTTTAATGAAAGGAAGAGCCCCTACTACGTGGCAGTGCCACGCAGCCCAGTGCTCAGCAATGCGCCCTGCTCCCGACCCCGTCCGGCCCCGTCCGGCCCAGTAAGGAAGTGCGGCACGTTATTTTCAGCAGTGTCAGCTGCGGCTCAGTGGGCAGCACGCTCGGCTCGGAGTCAGAAGGTTGCGGGTTCCAGTCCCACTCCAGGGACTCGAGCACAAAAATCTAGGCTGACGCTCCCAGTGCTGAGGGAGTGCTACACTGTCGGAGGTGCCGTCTTTTGGATGAGGCGTTAAACCGAGGCCCCGTTTGCTCACTCAGGTGGACATAAAAGATCTCATGGCACTATTGCGAAGAAGAGCAGGTGAGTTATCCCCGGTGTCCTGGGGCCAATATTTATCCCTCAACCAATGTAACAAAAACAGACTATCTGCTCATTGTCACATTGCTGTTTGTGGGAGCTTGCTGTGCGCATATTGGCTGCTGCGTTTCCCACATTACAACAGTGACCACACTCCAAAAGTACTTCATTGGCTGTAAAGCACTTTGGGACGTCCGGTGGTCGTGAAAGGCGCTATAGAAATGCAAGTCTTTCCACTTCCATGCCTGCCGCAAAATGTCCCGCCTCCCGGATGTTACCCCACACTCCCCTAAAAGGGGCGCAATGGAATTTAACCCCCATAGAGATTAATATGGAACAGAAAAAGGCTTATATAAAGAACATAAAAACATAAGAATTAGGAGGAGTCGGCCATTCAGCCCCTCTGCCATTCAGTGAGATCACGGCTGATCATCTACCTCAACTCCACTTTCCTGCACTATCCCTATATCCCTCGATTCCCTTAATATCCAAAAATCTATCGATCTCAACGACTGAACCTCCACAGCCCTCAGGGGCAGAGAATTACAAAGATTCACCACCCTCTGAGTGAAGAAGTTTCTCCTCATCTCAGTCCTAAATGGCCGACCCCTTATTCTGAGACTGTGACCCCTGATTCTAGACTCCCCAGCCCGGGGGAAACATCCTCCCTGCATCTACCCTGTCAAGCCCTGTAAGAATTTTGTATGTTTCAATGAGATCACCTCTCATTCTTCTAAACTCTAGAGAATATCGGCCTAGTCTACCCAATCTCTCCTCATAGGACAATCCCCCCATCCCAGGAATCAGTCTGGTGAACCTTCGTTTCACTCCCTCTATGGCAAGTATATCCTTCCTTAGGTAAGGAGACCAGAACTGTACACAATACTCCAGGTGTGGTCTCACCAGGGCCAGATATAATTGCAGTAAGACGTCTTTACTCTTATACTCAAATCCTCTTGTAATAAAGGCCAACATACCATTTGCTTTCCTAATTGCTTGCTGTACCTGCAGGTTAACTTTCAGTGATTGGTGTACAAGGACCCCCATGTCCCTCTGAACACCAACATTTCCCAATCTCTCATCATTTAAAAAATACTCTGTTTTTCTATTTTTCCTACCAAAGTGGATAATTTCACATTTCTCCACATTATATTCCATTTGCCATATTCTTGCCCACTCACTTAGCCTGTCTACCATCCCCTTGAAGCCTCCTCACAACATACATTCCCACCTAGCTTTGTATCATCAGCAAACTTGGATACATTACACTCGGTCCCCTCATCCAAATCATTGATATAGATTGTGAATAGCTGGGGCCCCAGCACCGATCCTTGCGGTACCCCACGAGTTACAGCCTGCCAACCCGAGAATGACCCGTTCATTCCTACTCTCTGTTTGCTGTCCGTTAACCAATCCTCAATCCATGCTAGTATATTACCCCCAATCCCATGAACCCTAATTTTGTTTAATAACCTATTGTGTGGCACCTTATTGAATGCATTCTGAAAATCCAAATACACCACATCCACTAGTTCCCCCTTATCTATTCTGCTAGTTACAACCTCAAAAAACTCTTAACAGATTTGTCAAACATGATTTCAGTGTTGACTCTGCCCAATCCTATTTTTATTTTCTAAATGCCCTGTTCCCACTTTCAAACGGGGCGCAGGGCAATTTCGCCCCTAAAGTATTGGTTTAGTTTCTCTGCCATTTCCTTATTCCCCATTATAATTTCTCCTGTCTCAGCCTGTAAGCGACCCACATTTACTTTCGCTAATCTTTTCCTTTTTACATGCCTATAGAAGCTTTTAAAGTTTGGTTTTATGTCTCTCTCTAATTTACGCTCATATTCTATTTTTCCTTTCTTTACCACTTTATTGGTCCTCCTTTGCTGAATTCTAAAATCCTCCCAATCCTCAGGCTCGCTGCTATTTTTGGCAACAATATAAGCCTCTTCCTTTGATCTAATACTGTCTTTAACTTCTCTTGTTAGCCACGGTTGGACCACTTTCCCCGTGGGGTTTTTGTGCCTTAAAGGAATGTATAGTTGTTAAATTATGTATTAATTCTTTAAATGCTAGCTGTTGCTTATCTACCATCATAGCTTTTAATGTAGTTTCCCAATCTACCTTAGCTATCTCACCCCTCATACCGACATAGTGTGCTTTGTTTTGCTTTAGATCAATGCCAGATTCATAATTCAGTAGAAATCAAACTGAAGTACAGGGGAGAACTTTTTTTTACTTGCTGACAGGATGTGGGCATCAATGCAAGGCCAACCATTTATTGCCCATCCCTAATTGCCCATGAAATCTGCCTTCTTGAACCGCTGCAGTCCGTGTGGTGAAGGTGTTCCCACAATGCTGTTAGGGAGCGAGTTCCAGGATTTTGACCCAGCGACGATGAAGGAATGGCCGATATATTTCCGAGTTAGGATGGTGCATGACTTGCAGGGGAACGTGATGTTCCCCTGCGCCTGCTGCCCTTGTCCTTCTAGGTGGTAGAGGTCGCGGGTTTGGTGGGTGCTGTCAAGGATTGGCTTACGAATGCTGGGCTGAGGTTTTGTGGAGGTTTACCTGCTCCGAGTGGAGTGGGAGCATCGTTCGGTCTCCTTGGCAGAGGTCCCGATGGAGGTTTGCCCCCTTGCTAGCTGTGCCCTGGGGGAGGGGGGGCAGTGGGGCAAGGAGTCTTTGAGCGATTGGGATACTTGCCCACGAGAGCAGGGTAAGGAGCAGGGGCTGGACGGAACGGGAAAACGGTGCAGGAGGCCTCATCCCATCGGTCATCTCAAGAGATTCCTCGGCCGCGCACCAGTTTAATCGTCAATGTGGATAGGCTGCCCAGCAGGGAGTGTTGGAGCCAAGTCTGGTGCTCACACTGATGTGGCACTGACTCATTTCATCAGCTTCGGGATGGGCTTCACTCAATTCCTGTTCTGCCACCAAAGCTCTGCTGATATGGAAGCAGTTCCAGCCTCTAAATTTGCTATATTTTGGCACAGAAGGTTTGTGCGCTAATTTACACGCCATGTTGGAGAACAGCACCATGAGCTGCGGAGTGGGTTCGAGCGGAATTGCAAGGGCCACTCGGCTAATTGGGAGAATGGGCCCTAATCTTCACAGGCGTTTCTCTGATGTAGTCTCATTACTGCCACTCATTAAAGGGTCTGTGGGAGTGCGGACGGTCACGGAATATAGGCTGGAACCCTGCCAGGCTGCAGCAGCTGTCCAACATCAAGCCAGGCCGGGAAAATAATCAAACTGTTCCAGAAACAAGCACTCCTTACACACAGCACGATGTGGGAAGGGAGGGGAGAAAGAGGGAGGGAGGGAGAAAGAGGGAGGGGAGGGGACGGGGAAAGAGGGAGGGGAGATGAAGGGAGGTGTGATGCTGGCTGTGGGTTTGGACAAGGGGGATAGCTGCATTTTCTTTATTTTAGCATTCTGTGGTGACAGATTTCTGGATCACTTTTTGTCATTTGTCGTTTCATTGACAGCATTTTTTCTGTGGTTACAAGATTGTTAAAGTTTGTGATGCTTTACTAAAATAAACAGGGTGATTTTTAGCAGAGAGAGTCACATCTTTGAGGCGATACACAAGCTGCAAACAAACCATTAGTGCTAATTATAATTGTTTTTTTCCTTCCCTCTCGGTTGATTTTGGGAAGGTTTTCCTCCTGCAGTGGTGATGGTGCCTGGGAGAGGGTCTGAGCCTCAGTGTGTGTCGAGCTGCACGCTCGGTACAGGAACGATCATTTAACCAGCCACCTTGGGCCTTGTGTCAATTCATCAACCAGTCACGATACTTTCTCACCATCTGTATATCCTCATGTGTTTATCCAGCTTCCCCTTAAATGCATCAATATTACTCGATCAACCACTCCCTGTGGCAGCGAGTTTCACATTCTAACCAACTTCATCCATAGAAACATAGAAAATGGGAAAATAGGTGCAGGAGTAGGCTATTCGGCCCTTCGAGCCTGCACCGCCATTCAATATGATCATGGCTGATCCTCTATCTCAAAAACATATTCCTGCTTTTTCCCCATACCCCTTGATGCCTTTTGTTTCTAGAAATCTATCTATCTCTTACCTCTAGACTTAAACATTCCAACACACACCTGGCCGGCCTCCCACATTCTGCCCTCCGTAAACTTGAGGACATTCAAATCTCGCTGCCCGTGTCCTAATTTGCACCAAGTCCCAATCACCCATCACCCCTGCGCTCACTGACCTACACTGATTCCCAGTTAGGCAACGTCTCGATTAAAATTCTCATCCTTGTTTTCCAATCCCTCCATGGCCTCGCCCCTCCCTATCTCTGTAATCTACTCCAGCCCTACATTGGAATTCCAGAAGGCATTTGACAAGGTGCCACATAAAAGGTTACTGCACAAGATAAAAGTTCACGGGGTTGGGGGTAATATATTAGCATGGATAGAGGATTGACTAACTAACAGAAAACAGAGAGTCGGAATAAATGGTTCATTCTCTGGTTGGCAACCAGTAACTAGTGGAGTGCCGCAGGGATCAGTGCTGGGACCCCAACTATTTACAATCTATATTAACGACTTGGAAGAAGGGACTGAGTGTAACGTAGACAAGTTTGCTGACGAAACAAAGATGGGAGGAAAAGCAATGTGTGAGGAGGACACAAAAAATCTGCAAAAGGACATAGACAGGCTAAGTGAGCGGGCAAAAATTTGGCAGATGGAGTATAATGTTGGAAAGTGTGAGGTCATGCACTTCAGCAGAAAAAAATCAAAGAGCAAGTTATTATTTAACTGGAGAAAGATTGCAAAGTGTTGCAGAACAGCGGGACCTGGGGGTACTTGTGCATGAAATGCAAAAGGATAGTTTGCAGGTACAGCAAGTGATCAGGAAGGCCAATGGAATCTTGGCCTTTATTGCAAAGTATAAAAGCAGGGAAGTCTTGCTACAGCTATATAAGGTATTGGTAAGGCCACACCTGGAATACTGCGTGCAGTTTTGGTTTCCATATTTACAAAAGGATATACTTGCTTTGGAGGAAGTTCAGAGAAGGTTCACTAGGTTGATTCCGGAGATGAGGGGGTTGACTTATGAGGAAAGGTTGAGTAGGTTGGGCCTCTACTCATTGGAATTCAGAAGATTGGAATTCGAAACGTATAAGATTATGAGGGGGCTTAACAAGGTGGATGCAGAGAGGTTGTTTCCACTGATGGGGGAGACTAGGATTAGAGGGCATGGTCTTAGAACAAGGGGCCGCCCATTTAAAACAGAGATGAGGAGAAATCTCTTCTCTCAGTGGGTTGTGGATCTGTGGAATTCGCTGTCTCAGAGAGCTGTGGAAGCTGGGACATTGAATAAATTTAAGACAGAAATAGACAATTTCTTAAACGATAAGGGGTTATGGGGAGCGGGCGGGGAAGTGGACCTGAGTCCATGATTGGATCAGTCATGAACATAATTGCATCGAGCCTGTCCCACAAATTGCGATACCTTGTGGATCACAACATATACACTCCGCCCCACCCCAAACCATGTGATCTCCAGGAAGAGACAAAAAAACAGATAAACAACCCAGGAAAAAAAAATCTGGGAAATTCCTCTCCGACCCACCAAGGCGATGGAAACTAGTCGAGGAGATCACTCTGGTACCTTAAATTCCCTGCAGTGCCTACCCTTCTGTCAGAGGTGATCTCCACCGCAGCCAGAGACAAATCCAGCTTTTGCTTGAAGGAATTCAGTGAGTCTGCATCGACCACATGAAACGGTAGCTTGTTCCAGAGATCCACTATTCTCTGGGAAAAGAACCACCTCCTGACGTCTAAGCCGGAGCTCGCCTTATACAACTTAAACTTGTGCCCCCTGATCCTGCCTAACCAGTTTAATTGAAATAAACTGTCAGCTGGAACACCATCTATTCCCTTCATTATCTTCTAAACCCCAATCAGAACCCCCTCCGTCGACATTTCTCTAAAGTGTAGAGTCCCCGCTCTTTTAGCCTATCTTGCCAATGAAGATGCTTTAAACTGGGAATGAGCCCAATCACCATCCTCTGCACCTTCTCCAAAGCCACATGCCCATTCAGAGATGGGGATCTACTTGTGATTACCAGCCGTAATGTTAATCATAAAATAAACTTGGGCCTTACCAGTTTCATTTGAAAATCATCTGATAGTGGGGGGCAGGATGAAATGTCTTCCGGGTCCTCGATGATCTCCAGAACATTCCGCAGCTCATTTGCTGTGGGACAATAGCAGAATTATTGGACTATTCAGGAAGTTTGTCATGATCCACACTGAAATACGTCGACGGTATATTAACACCGCGTGCAATTCCTAACTGCTATAACTCGGTGATGTTGGGAATGTCCAGCACTGACCGCTCTGTCATTGAGCACGTACCTTCTCCCTGACTACCAACTGACAGCACTGGCTCTCCCTCTGGCTCGTTAATATTCAAACGATACTTTACATTTAATAAAAAGCCAAAAGCACATTTGGCTCGATGCGAAAATTAAAACTCGTGTCCACTTAAAGGTTGGACTCGAGGGGATATGGGGATCAGACGGGAAAGTGGAGTTGAGGTCGAAGGTCAGCCATGATCTTATTGAATGGCGGAGCAGGCTCGAGGGGCCGTATGGCCGACTCCTGCTCCTGTTTCTTATCAGGCCAAGAGTACGTGCGTATTCCCCACACATCAGTCAGTTGTCCCTGTTCCCACCCCCGAGTGAGAAGCTGACCAGACCCCGGGCCACTGTCCAGGGAGAACTTGCAGAGTCAGCCACCCATTCCCAGCCCTGATCATCTGCAGGGGGGCACTGACTATACAGGAGCTCCTGAGCTCTGCAGGCAAGGCTTGTTACCCATAGGCCAACAAGTGCCGAGAAACAACTCGCTCTCGCTGGCACCATCCTCCGACTATCAGCTCCAAAAAACTGGCACATCTATAGCGCCCGTCACAACCTCTTTATAGAGCACTTTACAGCCAATGTAGGAAACACAGCAGCCAATATGCGCACAGCAAGCTCGCACAAACAGCAATGTGATAATGACCAGTCAATCAGTTTAGCTGTAGGTTGAGGAATTGAGGAATAAATATTGGCCAGGAATGGGGGGGGGGGAGGGGGCAGGGGTAAGCGGGGTGGGACTCCCCTGCTCTTCAAATAGTGCCGTGGGATCTTTTACATCCACTCGAGAGGGCAAACGGGGCCTCGATTTTACGTCTCATCCGGAAGACAGCACCTCCGACAGTGCAGCGCTTCCCTCAGTACTGCACTGGAGTGTCAGCCTGGATTTTTGTGCTCAAGTTCCTGGAGTGAGACTTGAACCCACAACCTTCTGACGAGAGTGCTGCCCACTGAGCCACGGCTGATAGCGAGATATCAGGAAGCCGCTCAGTTCTGCCGACACGTATTGGCTTTCAGTAGGTTTGTCACACTGTGACTCAATCTCACGGTCACCAGGAAATCAGCAATGAAAAGGGGATGCCACCTACCATTCACGAGGTGCTGTGTCTCCGAGCGATTCTCTGTCAGGGTAACGCAACTCATAAACATGTAATCTGCATCCTCAGCTGGCACTGAAGCACAGGAGAATCTCATTAATCACCGACCATAATTGGTTTGCCATATACAAATGTTGTTCTTTTAAACTTTCACCCCCCCCCCCCCCACAAAGTTCCCGCTTCCTCAATTGGGGAATTACTACAGCGACGTTCGAGTCACTGCCACTGGTTCGATCGGTAAACGTCCTCTCGCCCTTTCCCCTCTGTGTAATTGTAATCACTGGCTGTAATGTATACACCGGTGAGTATGTTCACAGGTTTGTAGAGCTGTTGGAGGGTCGGTTTTTAAGTCGGTTCACGGACTCCCAGGCCGTCTGGAAGAGTCCGTGTTCCATGTTTATGTGGAGTGTGCGAGGTTGCAGCCCCTTCTCCATTATTTGAAGGGGCTGCTCCTCAAATTCTGGCTGCACTTCAGTCCCACACTCCTGAGCTTTGGGCACCCTGTGCGGAGGGGAGCGGGCAGGTCGGAGGGCCTCCTCGTGGGACTGCTCCTGGGCCTGGCCAAGGGGGCCATCAACTGGTCCAGGCAGCGGGCGGTCGAGGGGGTCGTTCATCCCGACTGCCTGCCTCTCTTCCGCGGTTACATCCGAGCCAGGGTGTCCCTGGAGATGGAGCACACGGTGTCCACCGGTACGCTCGAGGCCTTCCGCGAGAGGTGGGCGCCGGAGGGACTGGAGTGCATCATCACCCCCGGCAACCAAATTTTAATTTGATTTGTTTAGCGGCCAAAGTTTAATTTGTGAATTTGTCGGTTCGGCACGATTTATAATTTTACTTAAAATAGTTGTAGTGCTGTTGAGTGGGAGTGGCTTAGCCAGTCACATGATGTTCACAAGACTCAATAAAACCCCAGCCAGTTGGGTTCGGGGAATCCACGATGGGGCAGGTGGTTGTGAGCCTGGTGGATGAACCGGTAATGTGTAGTGTGATTGTTAAACCTTTGCTAATAAACCAACTAGTTCTTAATAGCAGTGTGTTGCTTTGAATTCTTAAGCAAAGAACCCATGAAGCAAATACATTACAACTGGCTGCCCCCAGCTTCCTACAGCAACATAGCGAGATCAGGGTTTCAGTGTGCGTGCGTCACGGATTATTTTTTCATTGAATGGATCGAGCTGTGGGTTGCATTGAAATATGTTTGCAGTTATAAAGTTTGCTTTCAACGAGGTTTCTTAGAAGAGAGTCATAATGGGAGGTGGATGGAAGTCAGGTGAGAGATGGTTAATATGCTCTTTGTTCTTCCCTGAGGCTGAGCAACAAGGCGATTGGACAGCCTGTGATCTCTGTGATATAGCTCCACCTACTGCTTCACCTACTGGACTACTGTGGTAATGCAACTGCTGCTGTAAATACAATAAAAGCATCAGGTGACAAGGTCACCCGACAAGTTCCTGTGTAATGGAGCCAGCTTGTTTGTGTTTGTAAAGAAGATATGACGATCTCCGTCCTCTGTGAGTGGGAGGAAGATAGACACAGGCGCTTTGAGAAAGAGACTTCTGATCCTGGGAGAGGCTGGGATCAGTGGTAAGGAATGTTATGACGAGGGGGGGGAACACGGGGTGAGCGGTACGTACTGAACCCGGAATGTTCTGTGCACGGGCTTCCGTTCAGCTCCTGGAGCAATTCCGCAACAGACTCCTTCTTCGACTCTGCAGCGCAACTCAAACTCTCGGCATCCAACACCACGAGAAACGACTGCAGCTCAGAGAATAACCGATCCAGATCTGAGGAGAAAGACAGAGAGAGACATTAAGCAGTTCATCCCAGTGTGGTCATCACCCGGCGGGAAGCAGGGATTACCCCAGCCCACTCGTCCAATCTCCTTCAATGGCTCCAGAGACATAAGACATACATTCAAACAATTTGGATTATTCAAAGTGCAGTTAGATCGTGATGGGACAATCCAGGCACGAGAGGGACTCAGATCTGATGGGCTGAATGGCCCATTCTCATCTCCTCCGTTCCTGAAGACATCGATTCTTTGCAGCCCCACGGGACTTGGTTCCTGTCCCCCGTCCCTTACGCAAGTGCCGTTCTTCATGGGTGACCAACGACAATGAGTGTCAACAGTGGGAGCATCACAGTTAACCTTGGTCCTCCTCCAGCCCTACAACCCTCCAAGACCTCTGCGCTTCCTCCAAATCTGGCCTCTTGCGCAAACCCAATTTTAATTATCCCACCATTGGCGGTCGTGCCGACAGTGGCCTAAACCCGAAACTCTGGAATTTCCTCCTGCAATGTATTTGCTTCATGGGTTCGTAAGAATTCACAGCAGCACATTGCTATCACGAACTAGTTGGTTTATTAGCAAAGGTTTAACAATCACACTACACATTACCAGTTCATCCACCAGGCTCACAACCACCTGTCCCATCGTGGATCCCCCGAACCCAACTGGCTGGGGTTTTATTGAGTCTTGTGAACATCACGTGACCGGCTAAGCCACTCCCAATTCAACAGCTCTACAACTATTTTGAGTTGTATCAGTAATTAAGTGCCCCCTGATTAAAGGTGGGGGGGCACTAAAGCCGACAGCTTAAACAAATTAAACTTTCGACATTAAAATCAAATTTTAAAAATTTGTTTGCCGGGGGTGATGATGCACTCCAGACCCTCCGGCGCCCACCTCTCGCGGAAGGCCGCGAGCGTACCGGTGAACACCGCGTGCTCCATCTCCAGGGACACCCTGGCTCGGATGTAACCGCGGAAGAGAGGCAGGCAATCGGGCTGAACGACCCCCTCGACCGCCCGTTGCCTGGACCGGCTGATGGTCCCCTTGGCCAGGCCCAGGAGCAGTCCTACGAGGAGGCCTTCCGACCTGCCTGCTCCCCTCCGCACAGGGTGCCCAAAGATCAGGAGCGTGGGACTGAAGTGCAGCCAGAGTTTGAGGAGCAACCCCTATCAACAACAGCTCTACAGACCTGTGAGCATATTCACAGGTGCCTACATCACACCTCCCCACACCTCTCTCTCTCCTCCTTTAAGTGTTTGGACAAGCTTTTGGTCACCTGTCCTAATGTCTCATGACGTGGCTCGGTATGACATTCGATTGGATAATGGCTCCTGTGAATTGCCGTGGGATGTTTTACAACATTAAGGGTGCTGTATAAATGTGAGTTGTTGTTGTTACGGGTGGGGGGGGAGGGCGGGGGGGGGGGTGTGGGGGAGAGAGCTGAAGAGAAGGAAGGAAGGTTCCAACAGTCGGTGCCCAGCCGTCCTGTGCTCTGGCACGCTGATCAGACTGGCATCTCTGGAGACCTGGGAGCAGGCATGCCACGGGAAGCATGTGGCACTTGCAGATCGGGAGCATCTTGGGAGGAAAATAAAAGGGAAAAAAAACTGGAAAAAATGTCAGTGTTGTTGTTGTTGTTGTTGTTGTTTAGGTTGATTTCCATTGGACGTGAAATACAAACAAGGGCACTGTCTCTCTGATCGGCTGTAAAAGATACTTATATTGTGGCACACCACAGTACAAATCTTGTCTCATTCATGCAGTTGACTGAACAAGTGGTTGTGTTCCCAGAATGAATGGTCCTTACGCTCCCTGCTCCATGAAAGAACGTTAATGTTGTCTGGTTCAGAGCTTGCACCGCGGCTGAATGAAGCAGTTTATAAACACCAGAGTATCTCAGTGCCTATCACAAAGCATTTCATTGTTAACTCACAATCATTTCTGCATCTCCTTGTGAAGGAGGGGGGTGGGGGGGGGGGGGGTTCTGCGAGCTGTGGTGGTAACTGTGCCACAGAATAATCCGACTTCGTGGTTTGATGCATCCTGCAGAGTTTTAACTGCTCCATCGACTCGGCTTATATTCACTGGAATTTAGAAGAATGAGAGGGGATCTCATAGAAACGTATAAAATTCTGACGGGATTGGACAGGTTAGATGCAGGGAGAATGTTCCCGATGTTGGGGAAGTCCAGAACCAGGGGTCACTGTCTAAGGATAAGGGGTAAGCCATTTAGGACCGAGATGAGGAGAAACTTCTTCACTCAGAGAATTGTGAACCTGTGGAATTCTCTACCACAGAAAAGTTGTTGAGGCCAGTTCGTTGGATATATTCAAAAGGGAGTTAGATGTGGTCCTTACGGCTAAAGGGATCAAGGGGGATGGAGAGAAAGCAGGAATGGGGTACTGAAGTTGCATGATCAGCCATGATCATATTGAATGGTGGTGGTTCGAAGGGCCGAACGGCCTACTCCTGCATCTATTTTCTATGTTTCTAAACTTTGGACTAATTTGGATTAGAAACATCACCCAACTATATCTCTTCTTCAATATCTTCAGCAAAGCAAACATGAAATAAACAGAAAGAAAGATTTGCATTTGTATAGCGCCTTTCACGACCACCGGACGTCCCAAAGCGCTTTACAGCTACTGAAGTACTTTTGGAGTGTAGCCACTGTTGTAATGTGGGAAACGCAGCAGCCAATTTGCGCACAGCAAGCTCCCACAAACAACAATGTGATAACGACCCAGATCAGTTTCTGTTATGTTGATTGAGGGATAAATATTGGCCCAGGACACCGGGGATAACTAACTCCCCTGCTCTTCTTCAAAATAGTGCCATGGGATCTTTTACATCCACCTGAGAGGGCAGACGGGGCCTCGGTTTAACGTCTCATCCAAAAGATGGCACCTCTGACAGTGCGGCGCTCCCTCAGCACTGCACTGGGAGTGACAGCCTTGACTCATGTGCTCAAGTTCCTGGAGTGGGACTTGAACTCATGACCTTCTGACTCAGAGGCAAGAGTGCTGCCCACTGAGCCACGGCTGCATTATATCATCAGTTGACAGCTACATTTCAACAAGCATTAATGAATCTTACAGCACAGAAGGAGGACATTTGGCCCATCGTGCTTGTGCCAGTTCTGTGGAAGAGCTCTCCAATTCGCGCCCCCCCACCCCCGACCTTTCATTATTGCACCGCTTCTGATGGATACCCGACAAAAAACGGCAAGAATGTTAATCAAAGACAAGACAAACAAAGAACAGCAAGAGACAAAGGAAAGAAAGAAAAAGGAATAGTGAGAGGAAAAAGCAGGGAGAATGAAAGAGAGAGAACAAGCGAAAATAATTGAGGTGTGTGAAGTGATCAATCGCCTACTGCAGCTCGAGGAGAAATGGACCACCTCACCACCCTTACACGGGGTCGCAGGTCAGCTCCTGGCCTGGGCCAAAGGCTTCTGCAGCAGGAGAAAGCCAACCAGGTGATTCCGAACCCAATTCATCCTTTGCCCTCCCACACAAATGACATGTCATGGGTTGTAACAGCACTGTAATGGGTCGAGCTCCAGTCAGAGGGAGCTGGTCATTCACCACCGAGGGCGGGAGGGAGCGACAGGGGGCAAATCGGCCAACTGCAGGTGACCGGGGTCACTGAGGGTACGTGGAGTAAGACACGGGCCAAATTACTGAGCAGCTTCAGGCCATTTAACTGGACATAACCAAGTCGAAGACGGTCTTTTGGTCTGCCAGGTTTTATTTATGATCAATTTTTTAAAATTCCAGATTAGTTGGTCGCTGTGTGACGTAGTTTGGGCTCCCTGGTTTGTAGCTCCCAGTAGTGCTTCAAAAAGACTGCCTTGGGACCCGGCAAGATCCAGGGGCCAAAGTAGCTGCTGTATTTATAGGGAAAGCAGGGAGAGGGGGGAAGAGAACCTTGTCCAGGTTGACCAGTGTCAGCGTCATGGTGGGAAAGCCTCCTTCACAAAGCCCCTTACAATGATCTGGATTAAGCAGCTGATGTTAAGTAAGCTTGGGACACGACGTGGTCTGTCCAATATCTGCTCGCGGGCCATCAAGCCTCAGACTGCAACTCACGCTAGGAGTTACCTGGGGGGCAGGAATGCAAACGCTCTCACATGTCAAACGCTCAAGGCTTACCTTGTTTGGGTTACAGGGACTAGCAGTAGTTCAGTTGAAGGGGAGCGGGCGGGGAAGTGGACCTGAGTCCATGCTCGGATCAGCCATGATTGTATTAAATGGCGGAGCAGGCTCGAGGGGCCGTATAGCCTACTCCTGCTCCCATTTCTTATGATCTTATGAATTTGTGCATCTCCAAGTGGTGGAGCCATAATGTGAAGGGCGTATTCCTGCAGTGCTCAGAAGGACAATAGCGATGCACTTACACAAGTAACAATGAGTAGTGACAAAGGGTCATCGACCCGAAACGTTAACTCTGCTTCCTCCTTAACAGATGCTGCCCGACCTGCTGAGATTTCCAGCATTTTCTGTTTTTATTCCAGATTCCAGCATCCGCAGTGTTTTGCTTTTGTGTTACAATGAGTAGTGTTACTCAGCGTATTATCTGGAGTCATTCCCGCTAACTGCTGTCCATGTAACCAAGGACTTAATCCTACCCGTGGTCAGTGGTCTGATCACCAACCTCGGAGTTCTCGTTTGGTCACAAGCTGACTCTAAGATGATATCCTGGTGCTGGGACATTGGAATCGGGTTGACAGTGGTTAGGATCTGGAATGCACTGCCTGAGGGGATGGTGGAGGCAGATTCAATCGTGGCTTTCAAATGCGAATTGGATAAGAACATCAGAACATAAGAAACAGGAGCAGGATTCGGCCATACGGCCCCTCGAGCCTGCTCCGCCATTTGATAAGATCATGGCTGATCTGATCATGGACTCAGCTCCACTTCCCCAAATGCTCCCCAAAACCCTTTTTCCCTTATCGGTTAAGAAACTGTCTATCTCCACCTTAAATTTATTCAATGTCCCAGCTTCCACAGCTCTCTGAGACAGTGAATTCCACAGATCCACAACCCTCTGAGAAAAGAAATTTCTCCTCATCTCAGTTTTAGATGGGCGGCCCCTTATTCTAAGATCATGCCCTCTAGTTCTAGTCTCCCCCATCAGTGGAAACATCCTCTCTGCTTCCACCTTGTCAAGCCCCCTCATAATCTTATACGTTTCGAAAAGATCACCTCTCATTCTTCTGAATTCCAATGAGTAGAGGCCCAACCTACTCAACCTTTCCTCATAAGTGAACCCTCTCAACTCCGGAATCAACCTAGTGAACCTTCTCTGAACTGCCTCCAAAGCAAGTATATCCTTTCGTAAATATGGAAACCAAAACTGCACGCAGTATTCCAGGTGTGGCCTCACCAATACCCTGTATAGCTGTAGCAAGACTTCCCTGTTTTTATACTCCATCCCCTTTGCAATAAAGGCCAAGATTCCATTGGCCTTCCTGATCACTTGCTGTACCTGCATACTAACCTTTTGTGTTTCATGCACAAATATCCGCAGGTCCTGCTGTACTGTGGCACTTTGCAACCTTTCTCCATTTAAATAATAACTTGCTCTTTGATTCTGTCTGCCAAAGTGCAAGACCTCACACTTTCCAACATTATACTCCATCTGCCAGATTTTTGCCCACTCACTTAGCTTGTCTATGTCCTTTTGCAGATTTTTTGTGTCCTCCTCACACATTGCTTTTCTTGCCATCTTTGTATCGTCAACACACTTCTTCCAAGTCATTAATATAGATTGTAAATAGTTGAGGTCCTAGCACTGATCCCTGTGGCACCCCAATAGTTACTGATTGCCAACCCGAGAATGACCCATTTATTCCGACTCTCTGTTTTCTATTAGTTAGTCAATTCTCTATCCATGCTAATATATTACCCCCAACCCCATGAACTTTTATGTTGTGCAGTAACCTTTTATGTGACACCTTTTCAAATGCCTTCTGGAAGTCCAAATACACCACATCCACTGGGTCCCCTTTACCCATCTTCTTCTTTGCACCCTCAAAGAACTCCAGCAAATTTATCAAACATGGCTTCCCCTTCATAAATCCATGCTGACTCTGCCTGACCGATTTTTGCTTTTCCAAATGTCCCGCTACTGCTGAAGGGAAAATATTTGCAGGGCTACGGGGAAATGACGGGGGCAGTGGGACTAACTGAAAGTCCTCTTGCAGAGAGCCGGCACGGGCTCGATGGGCCAAATGGCCTCCTTCTGTGCTGTAACCATTCTATGATTGTATGACTATGTTACAGAATGTAAACTCTGATGCTGGAGCTGCAGGCAACTGTAAAAGTGCTCCCCCTAGTGGACTACTGCTCCAATAACAAAGAAACAAAGTCACATGATGACACTTTCTGTTCAGAGCCATCTTGTGTGCAGTGGTGTGGTAAGAATATATCACAGGCACCATGATTGGCCCTGGAGGGAGGGGCAAGGATTCCTCCTACTTGATTGCAGAGAACCTTGCAAGCCAATCCCCTCATGGGTCAGGTCCTAACTGAACAAGCAACGGCAGGTTTAGCGGGTTAAACCCCAACAGGATTACTCTTGCCAACCTGCACTCATTATACGGGTGGTGGATTTTGTCCCACAGTATGTCTGGGGACTCTGCCACAAGCTGTTGGGTTCCACACGTCAAACACCCAGTTGATCGAAAAGAACCACCCAGGGCCAAATTAGCCAAAAACTCGTCTTCGGGATACATTCCCAACTGACAAATGTTATGTCGTTAATACTCTTATGAAGTACTCCACAAGGTCTAGTATTGTACTTGAGCTGTTGTGACCTTAGTCCCATTTATTGTAACTCCAGAGTGAGGCAAAGTATGGTGGGCAGCCTTACATGACAACAAATCCTCAAATCAAAGTCAGGAGAGCATTTTTCTCTGTAATTAGCGAATACCCAATGACATGCAATTGTCAAAAGTTGCAAGTTTTGAGCCATGCGTTGCACAACTTTGTTACTGGGTGTTAGTTATGGAGGAAAACAGGCGCTTCAGTAATGCAGAGGAGAGTTATTTCATCTCAGGTGACAGTTTAGGATCAGGTCAACAAGTAGAGCTAGAAAATAACAACAAGTAGGACAACAGACGGTGAGTAAAAGAGCACAGTAACCGATTCTGTGTCACGTACCTGTACAAACAGCACCTCTAACATGATCGGCGCACGACAGTACAGTAACGCACTTAGTACATTCCCTACGGTACAACAGTCGCTACACTTCAATAACAACTTGGATTTATGTAGTGCCGTTAACATACTAAAACGTCCCAAAGTGCTTCACAGGAGCGTTGTCAGATAAAATTTGACACCGAGCCACATAAGGAGATATTAGGGCAGGTGACCAAAAGCTCAGTCAAGAGCTAGGTTTTAAGGAGCGTCTTAAAGGGGGGAAGAGAGGTAGAGAGGTGGAGAGGTGGAGAGGTTTAGGGAGGGAGTTCCAGAACTTGGGGCCCAGGCAGCTGAAGGCACGGCCACCGATGGTGGAGCGATTATAATCGGGGATGCTCAAGAGGCCAGAATTGGAGGAGCGCAGACATCTCGGAGGTTGTGGGGCCGAAGGATGCTCCAGAGATAGGGAGGGGCGAGGCGGCGGAGGGATTTGAAAACAAAAATATGAACTTTTTAAAGCGAGGTGTTGCCGGACCGGGAGCCAATGTAGGTCAGCGAGCACAGAGGTGATGGGTGAACGGGACTTGATGCAAGTACTGGCTATAAAGCGGGACATCCCGAGATTGTGAAAGTCACTATATAAATGAAAGTCTTTTTTTACATAGCGAGCTTCACACATTACCGCTTCTCAGGGGAGCAACATGGGCAAGAGAGGAATAAAATCCAAGCAAAGATCTCTCTCCAGTTTGAGAGGGTGAGTGCTATATTAGTGACTTACTTCAGTCTTTGTTATTGGGGTTTTGTTGAATTTATTGTGTGTTATACTGTTCTCTCAAACACTCTTAATCCATTTTAATGAGCAGCAGAAGGAATACTTCACATTTTTTCTTTGAAATATTTGAGAAGCCCACTCAGATAATAGCACACTTGTTGTTTTCTCTCCCTACCTACCTTGTCCGTGTTATATACATATTTAAACAAACCCAACCTCCGAGCATTCCTCCATACTTAACTGGCTTGTAAACAAAGAATGTTCCAGCTAATTTATGGTCCTCATTTCAGCCTGTGTTCTTCTAACTCCACCAGTGCAGTGTTTCACGTCTTCCACGCTTACAACAAACCATGTTGGGAGAGAGTCGGGTATAACAGCAAGTAGGCCTCTCCAGCAGACCATCCATAATCGTTTGCACATTTCGGGATTGCTGTCACAGAGCATCTGTAAACATTATTGTTGCCTCATTCTGTCCCTGAGGCACTGGGGGAGGGGGGAAATTCACATCGTTTGTGTCTCCCGTTAGCGCCAAACGATTCCTCGCCCGGGGAGCTGGGCCCCCGCCGCCTCCAGCGAGATTCCGCGGGAGTTACCGGAGGCGCAATGCGGCAGTGTCCCGCTCCCGCCGGTAACGCCCCCGGCTGCCGCGCCGGCGATGACGACGGGCTGCGTCCCGTGGGGGCGCCGCGGACGATGTCCTCGCGGTTCGGGAACCGGGCTGCCCTCCGCTCCCGGGGCCGAAACTAAAGGAGAGTTGCGCGCCGCCATTTTCTTTCCCCCCCGCGTCCGACTTACCCCGGACGCGCGGCCTTGCCTCGCGGAATTCGCGGGCTCCGCGCCGCCCTGTTGCAGCCCCGGCGCTCCGCTTCTGTGCCGGGGCTGCTGCCCGGTGGCGAAGCGGTGGCCCCTCGTCCCGTTGCCGAGCTCGATGCATGCCCTTCCCCTTTAACGGAAGGAGCGGGGCCCTGTGCTCCCGCCAGCGCTCCGCCACGCTCCACAGAGCGCTGGTAACTCCCCGCAGTTAGCGCCACAGTACCGGCCCCGAGAGGAAGTGCAGCAAGCGAGATAGCGCTCCGCTTTCTCTCGGGGGGTGGGGGGGGTAACCCCAATTTCGCTGTTGGGGGCAGGAAGTTCTGCCTCTCCTCGGTACCGCCCTCGATTGGGGCACGGATGAATTTCGGCCCCCGAGCCTAACCGAGACAACATTTCTTTTTGCCAGATGATAGCAGGCCTCCGCGCCCTTCCTGGACCATGGAGCGGCCACAGCCCGTCAGACCCTGCCCCTTCCAGCAGGGGGCACTGGACTGTGCACAGGTCTAAGGATCCAGGCTGACCGTTCCTCCCTGGAGCCCAGTGCTGCCGCGTGTGAATGTGGTAACAGCTACCTTGGCAGTGACCAGGGATCGTGACTGGCACCTCTGGTCTGTGCGCCTCCGGACCACGTCCGGCTACGTTTGCCCATGGACCATTGGTGCAGCTTTACCAGTTCCTTATTCGGATCCAGTTTTGGCCATTCCGTCCCATACTGTACACCCACCACGTGGTTTCTCAGTAGCTCAGGCGTGGACACAGAGCGCCCCAAGGGTAACTCGCTCACTTCCGTCCCGAGTTGTAAATAAGCTGCCTGCTCCCACTCAGCATATTTAGAGTTGCCTGCTAGTCACTGTCTTTGACTAATAACCCAGAGTCTCGGAGTTCAAATCCCACCCTGGTAGTGTCAGCCTGTGGCTCAGTGGGCAGCACGCTCGCCTCTGAGTCAGAAGGTTGTGGGTTCAAGTTCCACTCCAGGAAACTGAGCACATAAATCTAGGCTGTCACTCCAGTGCAGTGCTGAGTGAGTGCTGCACAGTCAGGGGTGCCGACTTTCAGATGAGACGTTAAACCGAAGTCCCATCTGCCCTCTCCAGTGGATGAAAAAGATCCCATGGTGCAATTTGGAAGATGAGCAAGGGAGTTATCCCTGTGTCCTGGCCAATATTTTTCCCTCAACCGACATAACAAAAACAGATTATCTGGTCATTATCACATTGCTGTTTGTGGGAGTTTGCTTGCGTGCAAATTGGCTGCTGCATTTCCCACGTTACAACAGTGACTGTACTTCATTGGCTGTAAGGGGACTTTAGGACGTCCGGTGGCCATGATAGGTGCTATATAAATACAAGTTGTGGAATTGAATTCAATAAATCAGAAATTTCTTGGCTGGCACCAGAACAAATGATTATAAAATTGTTGAATTGTCTGTAAAAACCCAACTAGTTCACTAATGTCCCTCAGGGAATCAAACCTGCCTTTTGTTATGTATTTGCTTCACGGGTTCTTGGCTTAAAGATTCATAGCAACACATTGCTATTAAGAACTAGTTGGTTTATTAACAAAGGATTAGCAATCACACGACACATTACCAGTTCATCCACCAGGCTCACAACTGCAGACTTCATCGTGGATGACCTAGACCCAAGTGGCTGGGGTTTTATTGAGTCTTATGAACATCACGTGACTGGCTAAGCCACTCACAATGCAACAGCTCCACAAACCTGTGAATATGCTCACCGGTGCATACATTACACCACCCTTACTGGGTCTGGGTACACACTTGACTCCAGCCCCACACTATGTCATTAAGTCTTAATGGTCTCAGGGCAACTAGAGATGAATAAAAACTCCATCCTTTCCTTACAGCCTCTTGGAACTCAATATCCTGTTTCTGTTTCTCTTTTCCCTTCTTTCGGTCAGGTTTCTGCCCACGTCTTCTGAAGACCTTGGCTTCTTATTGGACATGTTCGCAGAGGCGCTGGTCACCCACACTTTACACTCAAGCTCCCAGTATTGATGGGCGAGCTCGGACATCGAACGTTGGCAAGAGAGTTCATCCACTGAGGGCGCCTCACTGCATCGACCTCCTTGTTGCCCACTCGATGCCAGGGATGGGGAGCTCTCTGACCTACTGGGCCAATTGCAGCTTCTTATTGGAGATGCTCGCACAGGTGCTGCTCACCCTCACCAAACATCACTGTAATGCATGACTGGCTGAGACACTCGCAATGCATCAGCTCTACAAACCTGTGACCAGTCGCGTGATGTACACAAGACCCAGCCAGTTGGGTTCGGGGGATCCACGATGGGGCAGGTGGTTGTGAGCCTGGTGGATGAACTGGTAATGTGTAGTGTGATTGTGCTAATAAACCAACTAGTTCTTAATAGCAATGTGTTGCTATGAATTCTTAAGCAAAGAACCCACGAAGCAAATATTACACCAACTGACAGAGACTGTGACTGAACTCTGGGCCTTCCTGCTCTGTGTCTCCGCTATCCAAGCCTTGTGCAGTTGAGTTTTTGGAGAGCCAGTTTGTCGACATGTTGCACAGTACATTGGAACTGTGTTTACTACAAATTGATAATACTGCTGGATGTTATAAGACAAATATTAAAACAACACACAGAGCCAAAGAGCAGGGCTTTGGAATAAACAATGAAGGCTGTGACTTCTTTTCATATTTGATGTGAAATCCTTCTTTAGAAGACATAAATGGTAAATAAGCAACTTCCAGCCCAGCTGTTGCAGCGACTCAATGATCGCACTGTCAACTTGAAACTAAATATAGATTTAAAGCCAAGAGGTCCTTTACAGTCAATAACAGCTTAGGTTATGGTTTGCACAGAGCCTCTTTTTCATAATCCACTTTAAACATGTTATTGACCCTGCGACAATCAATGCTCGTTAAAGAGAGGCAGTGTTTGGCAGTTCCCCCGGGGAGTTTAGGGGTGGGAAGGTATCTCACCATGGAAGGTACCCACCTCAGAGATAGTGCCCTGGGGGTGGGGTGTGTGTGTGTGGAGGGGCCTTACCGCCAGGGTCTCCCATCGGTGGGGGGCGGGGGGCGGGGAGGGGGGGGGAGGTTGAGGGGTGTAATGTAAAAGAACATAACATAAGAAATGGGAACAGGTTTAGGCCATACGGCCCCTCGAGCCTGCTCCGCCATTCAATAAGATCATGGCTGATCTGATCATGGACTCAGCTCCACTTCCCCGCCTGCTCCCCATAACCCCTTATTGTTTAAGTGACTGTCTATTTCTGTCTTAAATTTATTCAATGTCCCAGCTTCCACAGCTCTCTGAGGCAGTGAATTCCACAGATTTACAACCCTCTGAGAGAAGAAATTCCTCCTCATCTCAGTTTTAAATGGGCGGCCCCTTATTCTAAGGTCATGCCCTCTAGTTCTAGTCTCCCCCATCAGTGGAAACATCCTCTCTGCATCCACCTTGTCAAGCCCCTCATAATCTTACACGTTTCGATAAGATCACATCTCATTCTTCTGAATTCCAATGAGTAGAGGCCCAACCTACTCAACCTTTCCTCATAAGTCAACCCCCTCATCTCCGGAATCAACTGAGTGAACATTCTCTAAACTGCCTCCAAAGCAAGTATATCCTTTCGTAAGCACCTGTGTGTATGCGCACAGGTTTGTAGAGCTGTTGAGTTCGGAGTGGCTTAGCCAGTCACGTGATGTTCACAAGACTCAATAAAACCCCAGCCAGTTGGGTTCGGGGGATCCACGCTGAGGCAGGTGGTTGTGAGTCTGGTGGATGAACTGGTAATGTGTAGTGTGATTGTTAAACCTTTGCTAATAAACCAACTAGTTCGAAACAGCAATGTGTTGCTGTGAATTCTTAAGCAACAAACCCATGAAGCAAATACATAAGAACATCAGAACATAAGAAATAGGAGCAGGAGTAGGCCAGACGGCCCCTCGAGCCTGCTTCTCCATTTAATACGATACATAACAAGGGGCTACACCACCAGGGGACCCCGGAGTCGGTGGCACTGAGCAGGAAATTGGCCAACCACAAAAGAAGCTCTGCTCGTCTCCGATCCCAAATCAAGACAGACCCAGTCAGCTTGGCCTCAGCACCATTTGGTTGAAGGGGAAGGTGGGGGGAGGGGAGAAGACGTCAGTAAAAATAACGTGGTTCAGGGTTTTGAAGTGGGCTCGCTGCCGAGTGACTCCTGTTGGTACAGCAGGATATTGGGTGAGGGGTGAATCAGGCTGAGCTTTGAGTCCAGTGCGATCACTGCTGTGTCACCCTGGACCAACTTTTAATGGATCGTACGTTCTCCAAACACCCACTCAATACATGACCAAAACACCCTTCCAGAAACACAGAACGGCACTCCGGGAAGCAGCGGCATTGCGAGATATTTCTTCACGGCAAACGAGCCAAAGGTGGGCAGCGGAAACGTTACAGAGACACCCTCAAAGCCTCCCTGATCAAGTGCAACATCCCCACCGACACCTGGGAGCCCCTGGCCAAAGACCGCCCTAAGTGGAGGAAGTGCATCCGGGAAGGCGCTGAGCACCTCGAGTCTCGTCGCCGAGAGCGTGCGGAAATCAAGCGCAGACAGCGGAAAGAGCGCGCGGCAAACCTGTCCCACCCACCCCTTCCCTCAACGACTATCTGTCCCACCTGTGACAGGGACTGTGGCTCTCGTATTGGACTGTTCAGCCACCGAAGGACTCAGTTTAAGAGTCGAAGCAAGTCTTCCTCGATTCCGGGGAACTGCCTATGGTGATATGGTGCAGAGTCCTGAAAACATTCGTACGTATAGGAGTTCAGGGTTTTGTGTCGAGAGCATCAAACGCAAACGCGGGGACCCGATGTTGAACTTATACAAAGACCTCAGTTAGGCCACAGTTGAAGTATTCCGGTGCAGCCGATAACTGGAAGGATCCCCACGCAGTGGAAAAGGTGCAGCATCTACTCACTGGGATGTCACCAGGGGTCACGGGGTCACGAGGAGAGAATCTTCAGTCAGGGCTTTTCCACTGGAGACGAGAAGGTTGAGAGGACGGAAAGATCATGAAGGGTTCTGATAAAGGTAGATCAGGTCAGGTTGTTTCACTGGGAGGAGAGATGGTGACGAGGGGGCAGATATTAATGACAATCACATAAAGAAGTCAAGAAAACATTGAGGAAAACAAGCTCTAGAATTCCAGTTCACAATCTGCATAAGATACTCATAGAGGAGGAAGGCCATTCGGCCCATCTTAATTCAACCATCCAGAACAACCCTACACTGCTCCCAGTGCTGCATCCAATTGTCTCTGAGTCAGAAGGTTGTGGGTTCAAGTCCCACTCCAGGGACTTGGGACAAAAAAAAATCTCAGCCGACACTCCCAGTGCAGTGCTGAGGGAGTGCCGCACTGTCGGAGGTGTCGTCTTTCGGATGAAGCGTTAAACCGAGGCCTCGCCTGCTCTCTCAGGTGGACGTAAAATATCCCACGGCACTATTTCGAAGAAGAGCAGGGGCGTTATCCCTGATGGCCTGGCTAATATTTATCCCTCAATCAACATCACAAAAAAAACAGATTATCTGGTCATTATCACGTTGCTGTTTGTGGGAGCTTGCTGTGTGCAAATTGGCTGCCGCGTTTCCCACATTACAACAGTGACTACACTCCAAAAGCGCTTCATTGGCTGTAAAGTGCTTTGAGACGTCCGGTGGTCATGAAAGGCGCTATATAAATCCAAGTCTTTCTTTCTTTATCACCTCCCCCACTGCTGCCATTTTGCGTGTCAATCGCGCTCCGTGTGCAGAACAATTTCCTGCTATCAGTCCTAAAGTTACCTTTTACTAGTTTCAATCTGTGTCCCCTGGTCCCGCTCACACTATTTATTTTAAACAAATATTATGAATGTATCTTTTCCACACCGCTTACTATCGGATATCGCTCTATACGGCCACCCTCAGGCACTGCCTTTCCCAGCTGCCATGCCCAAATGTCTCCATCTCTCCTCATCACTCTGAGCCCTGACTCTCTTCATTGCCTATGGTGCTTGAATATTTATTGGTGACCAGAACTGGGCCCAATACTCAAGGTGCGGTCTGACCAGAACTGGGCCCAATACTCAAGGTGTGGTCTGACCAGAACTGGGCCCAATACTCAAGGTGTGGTCTGACCAGAACTGGGCCCAATACTCAAGGTGTGGTCTGACCAGAACTGGGCCCAATACTCAAGGTGCGGTCTGACCAGAACTGGGCCTGATACTCAAGGTGTGGTCTGACCAGAACTGGGCCCGATACTCAAGGTGTGGTCTGACCAGAACTGGGCCCGATACTCAAGGTGTGGTCTGACCAGAACTGGGCCCGATACTCAAGGTGTGGTCTGACCAGAACTGGGCCCGATACTCAAGGTGCGGTCTGACCAGAACTGGGCCCGATACTCAAGGTGCGGTCTGACCAGAACTGGGCCCGATACTCAAGGTGTGGTCTGACCAGAACTGGGCCCAATACTCAAGGTGCGGTCTGACCAGAACTGGGCCTGATACTCAAGGTGCGGTCTGACCAGAACTGGGCCTGATACTCAAGGTGCGGTCTGACCAGAACTGGGCCTGATACTCAAGGTGTGGTCTGACCAGAACTGGGCCCAATACTCAAGGTGCGGTCTGACCAGAACTGGGCCTGATACTCAAGGTGTGGTCTGACCAGAACTGGGCCCGATACTCAAGGTGTGGTCTGACCAGAACTGGGCCCAATACTCAAGGTGCGGTCTGACCAGAACTGGGCCTGATACTCAAGGTGCGGTCTGACCAGAACTGGGCCCGATACTCAAGGTGTGGTCTGACCAGAACTGGGCCCAATACTCAAGGTGCGGTCTGACCAGAACTGGGCCCGATACTCAAGGTGTGGTCTGACCAGAACTGGGCCCGATACTCAAGGTGCGGTCTGACCAGAACTGGGCCCGATACTCAAGGTGCGGTCTGACCAGAACTGGGCCCGATACTCAAGGTGTGGTCTGACCAGAACTGGGCCCAATACTCAAGGTGCGGTCTGACCAGAACTGGGCCTGATACTCAAGGTGTGGTCTGACCAGAACTGGGCCTGATACTCAAGGTGCGGTCTGACCAGAACTGGGCCTGATACTCAAGGTGCGGTCTGACCAGAACTGGGCCTGATACTCAAGGTGTGGTCTGACCAGAACTGGGCCCAATACTCAAGGTGCGGTCTGACCAGAACTGGGCCTGATACTCAAGGTGTGGTCTGACCAGAACTGGGCCCGATACTCAAGGTGTGGTCTGACCAGCGCTCTGTACAGTTTGATCACGGCTTCCTCTGACTTGTACTCGACTGTTTTGGCTCTGTAATCCAATGTTGTGCTGGATTTATTGATGCTGCTCTGCATTGGTTGGACACATTGACCATCAAGTCTCCAGAGAGGATATTTCCTCTCATAGGGGAAACTAAAACTAGGGGACATAGTCTTAGAATAAGGGGCCACCCATTTAAAACTGAGATGAGGAGAAATTTCTTCTCTCAGAGGGTTGTAAATCTGTGGAATTCTCTGCCCCACAGAGCTGTGAAGGCTGGGTCATTGAATATGTTTAAGGTGAAGATAGTCAGATTTTTGAGCAATAAGGGAGTGAAGAGTTATGGGGAGCGGGCAGGGAGGTGGAGCTGAGTCCAGGATTAGCCATGATCTTATTGAATGGCGGAGCAGGCTCGAGGGGCCGAATGGCCGACTCCTGCTCCTATTTCTTATGTTCTTGAGTCCTTCAACCTCAACCACAACCATTTCAACACCAGTTCTGGAGTCTGTGTGTCGGCCATTGTTCCTTCCTATGTGCCGTACCTTAAACTTGTGTGAATTAAATGCCACTCGACAATGTTGGGCTCACGCAAGGATCTTATTTCTCTCATTCTGTAAGTTCTAGGATACCTCGATTGAATCTCTGCACCTCCGAGTTTGGGATCTCCCAATTTCCATTGTGTCGGTCAATCTGTCAGTGATGGACATCAGTAACAGTGGAATGCATCAATGTTGGGAAATCAGGTAGTTGCTTGGACGAGGTCAGGGTGAAAGGGTGCAGAGCCGTGAGGAGAGTGGGATTAGACGGGTGGTTCACGACCCACGCCAGCACCGACCCGATAGGTCGAATGACCTGGGTCTGCACCGGAACATTCTACGGGGTCAAAATTGGCGATTGTTCCGGTCGGAGGTGGTAACTTCTCCGCGGCCAGGTCTGCCCATGACCCTCGCGCCGTGTGTACGACTCAGTATCGCTCCGGGTGCAGCTCTCACTCCCCGGGCCATGGGAGGAGGTCTGGCCATTGCCAGCCCAGTAAGATGGGACACCCAACACAGGCCCCTGTGGACATGAGGAAAGGGACCATAAAGCTAGCAATGTTTCCCTGCTCACCCGCAGCTGGTGCCAGCAGTACTGGGTGGGAAGCGCAGCCTGAGAGTGACTGACTACTGTAATGTCACATTGATCTGGACATGTTCCAGCCCTGAGAGCATCTGCATCAAACTGATTTAGTGGTTCTCAACGGTTTAGTCTGATTCCCAGCAGTCAATTTACAGGCAGGACAAGTGCTTGAAAAACTCCACAAGTTGCTTTTACACTCCCTGTAAATACTCGCACGACACCAAGCTCAATGAAAGAAGGAAAGACCTGCATTTATATAGCACCTTTCACGACCATCAGGTGTCTCAAAGCGCTTTACAGCCAATGAGGTACTTTTGGAGTGTAGTCACTGTTGCAATGTGGGAAACGCGGCAGCCAACTTGCGCACAGCAAGCTCCCACAAACAGCAATGTGATAATGACCAGATAATCTGTTTTTGTTTTGTTGATTGAGGGATAAATATTGGCCCCAGGACACCGGGGATAACTCCCCTGCTCTTCTTCACAATAATGCCGTGGGATCTTTTATGTCCACCTGAGAGAGCAGACGGGGCCTCGGTTTAACATCTCATCTGAAAGACGGCACCTCCGACAGTGCGGCGCTCCCTCAGCACTGCACTGGGAGAGTCAGCCGAGATTTATGTGCTCAAGTCTCTGGCGTGGGGCCTGAACCCACAACCTTCACAATAGCCATCGTTGGTTGTGCAGTTCCTGTACGGTTACCCAGCTCAGCCTGAAAGTCTGCTCACGCTCATATGTCTCTCGCTTACTGATAACAGGCCCCAAACATCAGCCCCAATTATAACAGGCCCCAACCATCGGCCCCAATTATGACAGTGGGCAGTTTGTGGCCGGCGAGATTTGGTGTCAGTTAAATTAATTTAAATCCCATCGGCTGACTTCCCAACCATTGCGGGCAGGAGACGGAGCAAATTTGTAAAGGTGCAATCCTGTCCACCCGTCGCAGATCACACCCGCCCCACGCCCGCCCAGCCCAGAGCCCCCCAGCGCCCCGCGCCCGCCCAGCCCAGAGCCCCCCCCCCATACCCCACGCCCGCCCAGCCCAGAGCCCCCCCATGCCCTGTGCCCGCCCAGCCCATAGCCTGCCTTCCTAGAGTCCCATGCCCACCTGCAGCCTGTCCCAGACCAGGCCCACCCGACGGCCCAGAGCCCCCGCACCGCCCCACGCGCACCCCCCCCTCCCCAGCCCAGAGCCCCCCCCACTGCCCCGCGGCCCCCCAGCCCAGAGCCTGCCTTCCCAGAACCCGTCCCAGACCAGGCCCACCCACTCAGCTCAGAGACTGCCCCCCACCCTGCGGCCCAGTAAGCTGTTCCGTGGAAGCTCCTTGATGCGGAGGAAAGGGTAGGGGTGTGAACACAGGGAAGGGAGGCCCAAGATCTCTCCTGCTTTCCTGATGTTACGGGGAGGGGCCCGCCTGCATATTAAGAAGGCCTCCACTGGCATTGGGCGGGCGACCTCGCCATCTGCTCATCGCAGCATCACATGTCTGTGAAAATGCCCCTCCAATTCAAGAGGGAGTTAGATGTGGCCCTTACGGCTAAAGGGATCAAAGGGTATGGAGAGAAAGTAGGAAAGGGGTACTGAGGTGAATGATCAGCCATGATCATATTGAATGGTGGTGCAGGCTCGAAGGGACTAATGGCCTACTCCTGCACCTATTTTCTATGTTTCTATGTTTCCAAATCCTGCCCCTTTTCCACTGACCTTCTGCACTTTCCAAACACATCAACAAAGAGATAAGTGACATAAAAGCGGGAACGTCACAGGCCGAATTCCATGCAAAAAACCGTTGGATGTAATCAGCATCTGAGAGAGAGATAATGCTTCAGGTTTTGGGTGGGGCCCACACTCAGCAATAGGTCCCCTCTTGAAACTTCACCCCACAGCTTCCTTCAGGGGCTTCCTGCCCTCGGAGCATTTCCTGTTCTTGTTAAATGCACAAACAGCACAAGGGAGCAGCTAGCGACAGCTGCTGGGGCCACAGCAAAGGGAGAATTGGAGAAATATTGGAAGAAAGATCAAAGGATACAGAGAAAGAGATTAGAGTGGATGCCTTTCATCGCAGCAGTCAGCCAGCACAGCCACACCGGGTCGAATGGCCTCCTTCGATGATGCTCTTGCTGCTGTCTTGTCCACATTCGTTGCTTCCGCGCCCCGCCCGAGACAACAGGCCACGACATGTCTCACATCAGGACCAGGCGTTCTGGCATTCCAAGGCAAGCTCCGCACTGCAACCTCTTCCACTCGCACGTTCCATGTGGGAATATTTCTGCATCGGGAATCCAATGCTCGCGCGGCGCACTTTGTTGTTTCAGTGTCACCGACACGGGCAGCGCCAGGCGCTGGGCGTGTTGCTGGGCGAAGGGGTCTCTGAACACCATCCCACGACAGCCCAGACACTGAGCATCAGCCGACCTCGGCCAGCAAATCAGAGCCGACGTCTGGGTCCTTCATTCTCCTCCATCCCCTGCTCCATCCTCTTCTCAGGAAAGGATGGGTCTGGGGGGGGGGAGGGGGGCATGTCTGTGCTGGTGGGGGTGGGGTCTGTGCTGGGGGGGTGGGGTCTGTGCTGGGGGGGTGGGGGTCTTTGCTGGGGGTGGTGAGGTCTGTGCTGGGGGGGGTGGGGGTCTGTGCTGGGGGGTGGGGTCTGTGCTGGGGGTGGGTTTCTGTGCTGGGGGGTGGGGTCTGTGCTGGGGGGCGTGTCTGTGCTGGTGGGGATGGGGTCTGTGCTGGGGGTCTTTGCTGGGGGTGGTGGGGTCTGTGTTGGGGGTGGGGGTCTGTGCTGGGGGGTGGGGTCTGTGCTGGGGGGGTGGGGTCTGTGCTGGGGGGTGGGGTCTGTGCTGGGGGGGTGGAATCTGTGCTGGGGGGGTGGGGTCTGTGCTAGGGGGGTGGGGTCTGTGCTGGGAGTGGGGTCTGTGCTGGGGAGTGGGGTCTGTGCTGGGCGTGGTGGGATCTGTGCTGGGGGGGTGGGGTCTGTGCTGGGGGGGTGGGGTCTGTGCTGGGGAGTGGGGTCTGTGCTGGGCGTGGTGGGGTCTGCTGGGGGGGTGGGGGTTTGTTCTGGGGGGTGTCTGTGCCGCGGGCATCTGTGCTGGGGTGGTGGGGTCTGTGCTGGTGGGGGTGGGGTCTGTGCTGGTGGGGGTGGGGTCTGTGCTGGTGGGGGTGGGGTCTCTGCTGGGCGTGGTGGGGTCTGTGCTGGTGGGGGTAGGGTCTGTGCTGGGGGGGGTGGGGTCTGTGCTGGGCGTGGTGGGGTCTGTGCTGGTGGAGGTGGGGTCTGTGCTGGTGGGGGTGGGGTCTGTGCTGGTGGGGGTGGGGGAGTGGGAGTCCATGCTGAGGCAGGTCCATGCTGCTAATTGAATAATTATTTTGTCCGTGAAGGGTTGTGTGTGTAGCGGCGGTGGAAATGTAGAATCATTCTCAGTGCTTCTTCACACATCTGGCTCCGTCCAAGTTGGCACGGGCCTGTTACAACCACTTCCAACATTAGTGTCAAGATTGGCAGAATGTTGGAGTATTGCACCAGGAACAGATGGAGTTGTTAAGTGTGGCAACACATTAAACATGTTGGGAATGAACAGTTCCTGCAGCAGTCTCCCTCCAAATCCTTTATTTGATTAAAATGAAAAAAACAGGGGTCACATCAACAGGCCCACCTCTGCCGAATTGTCCCATCAGTCAATGAGTTGGATATGGACCAGATCTCATACCTCCTTATCATGTCTTCACTATTTATCACACATCGGGAACTCTTTGGAAGCTGCCAAGAATAGAGTCCAGCAGTTAAATTCTTTACATTTATTGAACTATTTTGATGAATGAATTTTCTTTGACTTCCCCAACTGGCAAAGGCCAGAAACGTTCCCCGCGTTTGCTGAACTCGACCAGTCTGGCAGGACATGTCCTGGCGTCACCATCAGGGTCCCGCTGGATGCCAGCAGCTCCCGAGCGCCCAGTGATACCAGGACAGGTAGGAGGGCATGCACCCACTCGGACACAGGGCCACAGTCCCAGACCCTGACAAATGTAAACTATTAAAAAAATGGCACTCCCACAGGCAGCCAGGCACCCTCAGTGGCTGCAACAGGAAGCAGGAAACACCCTCTCATTCCCCTCCGAGGTGCAGGAGGAGCAGGAGGAGGGAGGAGGAGGATGGTGTCATGTATTTGCTTCATGGGTTCTTTGCTTAAGCAGACCTGGTCTCCAGTCGTCCTGTTTAACCCTTGCCACTGGACCAAGGCCTAGCTCTGTCAAACCCGTGTGGTGGCTGGTGTGCAACAGTCACCCCACCTTAAAAAAATCCATGCACAGGCATCTTCCACCCTTCAGGATGTAGTTCGGGATCTGGAATATTAGGTCCTTCATTGAAACACCTGTGAACTTTTTGACGTGGAAGCTAGTCATCCTCGATTCGAGGGACTGCCTGTGATGATGACCTTTGCTTAAGAATTTAGAGCAACGCATTGCTATTAAGAACTGGTTGGTTTATTAACAAAGGTTTAACAATCACACTACACATTACACATTACCAGTTCATCCACCAGGCTCACAACCACCTGCCCCATCGTGGATCCCCCAAACCCAACTGGCTGGGGTTTTATTGAGCCTTGAGAACATCATGTGACTGGCTAAGCCACTCACAATGCAACAGCTCTACAAACCTGTGAGCATGCTCACAGGGGCATACATTACAGATGGAGGAGCAGGAGAGAGGAGGAGGAGAAGGAGAGAGGAGGACAGAGGAGGGGGGAGGAGGGAGTGAGGAGCAGGAGGAGGGAGGGGGGCAGGGAGGAGAAGGAAGAAGGGGCAGGAGGGGAAGAGGAGGAGTAAGAAGGGGAGGGGCAGGAGGGGGAAGGGCGGGGGGGGGTGAGGGGAGGGGCAGGAGGGGGAGGGGTAGGGAGCGACGGATTGGGCAGGAGGAGGGGGAGGGGCATGAGGGGGAGGGGAGGATCAGGAAGGGGCAGGAGAGAGAGGGGAGGGGCAGGAGGCGACGGGTACTCGGGGTCTGCTGAACGACAGTAATTATTCACCGGATGCCAGTTTGGTGAAAAGCGACACAATGTGGATTGGGGCCTCATTTTAAGACAAGAAAACGAGTTTCCTGAACATAATCAACAGGCCTGGCATTTTGGACCCAGTGAACGAGTGTGAGTGAATGGCTCCTGGAAACGTTTAGCAGTTGGATCCGATCCCATCCCCGTATCACAGCATTTTGGAAAAGCTGCCTCAGGGAGTGAGCTGCTGGAGTCAGCACCCGGAAAGCCAGTTTGAGTCCTCCACATCTGGCGACTATTTCAGTGTAATTGTCAAAACTGAGAGGCATCGGCATTTGGGAGGGGGCTGGACGTGTCACTGAAGGGCGGGGGCAGGGGGGAGGCGGGGGGCTACACCAATCGGTTGTTGACCCATCGATTGACCTATTGTGGGTTTCCTGGTTCAGCTTCTGTTTTTCTCTCTCACGTACCCGAGCACTGAAACCGCTGCCAAAATCTAAGGGCACGATAAACTGCTGATCTGACGGCATCCTTCACTCTGCCATCACTCCCAATGCCGCGCCATTTACATTTGAGAGTGCTATCAACGGCATCGACAGACGCACCAACGTTAACGTCCTCGACCAGGCCAAGCATTGAAGCACTGACCACACTCGATCAGCTCCGCTGGCCGGGCCACATTGTCCGTATGCTAGACACGAGACTCCCAAAGCAAGTTCTCTATGCGGAATTCCTTCACAGCAAACGAGCCAAAGGTGGGCAGTGGAAACGTTACAAGGACACCCTCAAAGCCTCCCTGATAAAGTGCAACATCCCCACTGACACCTGGGAGTCCCTGGCCAAAGAACATAAGAACATAAGAATTAGGAACAGGAGTAGGCCATCTAGCCCCTCGAGCCTGCTCCGCCATTCAATAAGATCATGGCTGATCTGGCCGTGGACTCAGCTCCACTTACCCGCCCGCTCCCCGTAACCCTTAATTCCCTTATTGGTTAAAAATCTATCTATCTGTGACTTGAATACATTCAATGAGCTAACCTCAACTGCTTCCTTGGGCAGAGAATTCCACAGATTCACAACCCTCTGGGAGAAGAAATTCCTTCTCAACTCGGTTTTAAATTGGCTCCCCCGTATTTTGAGGCTGTGCCCCCTAGTTCTAGTCTCCCCGACCAGTGGAAACAACCTCTCTGCCTCTATCTTGTCTATCCCTTTCCTTATCATTATCATTATCAAAGACCACCCTAAGTGGAGGAAGTGCATCCGGGAAGGCACTGAGCACCTCGAGTCTCGTCGCCGAGAGCATGTGGAAACCAAGCGCAGGCAGCGGAAGGAGCGTGTGGCAAACCAGTCCCACCCTCCCCTTCCCTCAACCACTGTCTGTCCCACCTGTGACAGGGACTGTGGCTCTCGTATTGGACTGTTCAGCCACCTAAGGACTCATGTTAAGAGTGGAAGCAAGTCTTCCTCGATTCCGAGGGACTGCCTATGATGATGAAACACCAGATGTCGTCCATCCCTCCTTCTGTCCGTCATTCCCTCTCTCCTTCCCTCCCTCCTTCACTCACTCCCTCCCATCCTCGATCCGGGCAGAACCTACCTTCAACCGATTGACTAAAGCTCAGTCCCCACTCTCCAGTAAAAAGTCTTGCATTCTGCAGCGACTTTCAAAACCTCAGCACTACCCAAAGCACTTTGCAGCCAATGAAATACATTTGAAGTGTCGTCACTGTTTTAGTGATGTTGGCTGAGAGATAACTATTGGGCGCGACACCGGGAGAACTCCCCTGCTCTTCGAACCGACCCATGGGATCTTTTACATCCCCCCGAGGGCCTCGCTTTTGCGTCTCAACCGAAAAAGGGAAAGAGAAGACTTGCATTTATATAGCGCCTTTCATGACCACCGAATGTTTCAAAGCGCTTTACAGCCAATGAAGTACTTTTGGAGTGTGGTCACTGTTGTAATGTAGGAAACGCGGCAGCCAATTTGCGCACAGCAAGCTCCCACAAATAGCAATGTGATAATGAGCAGATAATCTGTTTTTTTCCTTATGTTGATTGAAGGATAAATATTGGCCCACGACACCAGGGATAACTCCTCTGCTCTTCTTCAATATAGTGCCATGGGATCTTTTACGTCCACTTGAGAGCAGACCTCGGTTTAAAGCCTCACTCAAAGGGCAGCACCTCCGACAGTGTAGCACTCCCTCAGCACTGCACTGATGTGTCAGCCTGGGTTTTTGCACTCAAGCCCTTGAAGTGGGACTCAAACCAACAACCTTCTGACCCAGCGGCGAGTTTGCTACCCACTAAGCCACAGCTGACACTCGGGCAGTGCAGCACTCCCTCAGCACTGCAGTGGTGTGTCAAGCTAGATTTTTTTCCACTCAAGTCCCTGGAGTGGGACTTGAACCCACAACCTTCTGACTCACAGGTGCTGGTGCTGCTCACTGAGCCACAGCTGACACACCTACATGTCCCCCATTGCCGCCTCTTGCTGTTGCCCGGGTGATTCTGGGGTTCACGACCCCACCAGCCTGGATGGCCATTCCATTCACATGCTCCTTGGCTTATGATCCAAGCTTCTTAATAAGAGTTTACATATGGTATCCTGTAATTTATTAAATATATTTCAGGAAGCTGGATAATTGGGATGGGGATTGCTGGTTAGAAAGGCTCTGATGGTGACAGTAATCTTATCAAACTGTGTCTGTGATTGATGAGAAGACGGTCCCAGCGGACAAGATCAAATGAGAATAAAAGCTGCACGATCCAGAAACTATCTTTGGGCGGTTTCCTCACTCTTGACCATACACATTTGGAAAAGACATTTGGTTTTGTTTCTCTGCGGATTCTTCACTTGGCATTCCAACCATTTACTTTTTTTGAAAGTCTTCTTGGCTCAGGAAGTCTCCAATGACAGCACAGTTGAGGAATTAGTCACATAAACAAACTTTCACAAAGCTCCAGTCAGACTTGGCCTTAAATGGAGAGTGACAGAACCAGTTACGATCAATATGCATTTGTCAAATTGAAAGGGCACTGTGCCGGATTGGCAAAGATTTCCTACAGTTTGGGTTCCTGGGATAGCCAGTGATGAAAATTGAGCTCCAACAGAAAAAACATATTTTCCAATACCACTTCTGCTTCATTGGAAATTTCACCATACCCCTATTGCTCCATAAGCCACTGACTCTCACTGGGGTACGGGTCCCATACACACTGACTCTCACTGGGGTACGGGTCCCACACACACTGACTCTCACTGGGGTACGGGTCCCACACACACTGACTCTCACTGGGGTACGGGTCCCACACACACTGACTCTCACTGGGATACGAGTCCCACACACACTGACTCTCACTGGGGTACGGGTCCCACACACACTGACTCTCACTGGGGTACGCGTCCCACACACACTGACTCTCACTGGGGTACGGGTCCCACACACACTGACTCTCACTGGGGTACGGGTCCCACACACACTGACTCTCACTGGGGCACAGTTCCACACACACTGACTCTCACTGGGGTACGCTTCTCACACACACTGACTCTCACTGGGGTACGGGTCCCACACACACTGACTCTCACTGGGATACAGATCCCACGATGTAAGGAGGGAGGGGGGGGGGGCCAGCCGATGTAAGGAGGGAGGCGAGCCAGCTGACGTAAGCAAGGAGGTGGAGTCAGCTGATGTAAACAGGGAGGTGGGGCCAGCCGATGCAAGCCGGGAGGCGGTGCCAGTTGACGTAAGCAGGGAGGCGGGGCTAGTTGATGAAGCAGGGAGGCGGGGCCAGCCGATGTAAGCAGGGAGGTGGGGCCAGCAGGTACAGGAGGGGATAGAATAGAATCATAGAACAGTACAGCACAGAAGGAGGCCATTCAGCCCATCGAGTCCGCACTGGCTTTATCAAAGAGCAATCCTGTTAGTCCCACTCCCCCGCTCTTTCCCCATATCCCTGTAAATTTTTTCTCCTTTCAGTATTTATCCAATTCACCTTTGAAGACCACTATTGAATCTGTATCCACCGCCCAATCAGGCAGAGCATTCCAAATCCTAATCACTTGTGTAAGACGGTGTTTCCTCATGTCGCCTCTGGTTCTTTTAGCAATCACCTTAAATCTGTGCCTTCTGGTTATTGACCCTGCTGCCACAGGTAACAGCTACTCTTTATTTTCTTATCTAAATCCTTCATGTCAACTACATTACTGTGGGTTTGGAGTCAGATATCAGCCAGACCGGGTAAGGGAGGCATAATTACATCACTAAAAGACATTAGTTAACCAGGTGGGGGGTTTTTATGACAATCTGATAGCTTCATGGTCATTTTTACTGAATTGAAATTCTGGATTATTAGTCCAAGCCTCGGGATTGCAAGTCCAGTAACATTACCACTGAAACTGTGCTGTAAACATGGAGGCGGGGCCAGGGGAGATCAACAGGGAGGCGGGGCCAGGGGAAGTCAGCAAGGAGGCGGGGCCAGGGGAGGTCAGCAGGGAGGTGGGGACAGGGGAAGTCAGCAAGGAGGCGGGGCCAGGGGAGGTCAGCAGGGAGGCGGGGCCAGGGGAGGTCAGCAGGGAGAGGGGGCCAGGTGGGATCAGCAGGGAGGCGGGGCCTGTTGAGATCAACAGGGAGGAGGGGCCAGGTGAGGTTAGCAGGGAGGCGGGGCCTGTTGAGATCAGCAGGGAGGCGGGGCCTGGTGAGATCAGCAGGGAGGCGGGGCCTGGTGAGATCAGCAGGGAGGAGCGGCCTGGTGAGGTTATCAGGGAGCAGGAACCAGAAGGTGATGCCCACCACCCCAGATGTTGGCAAAAAGCTAAATGTATTTATTAAATTGAAATATTTTAACTAAATTGGCCATAAGAACCAGGATGAATCTTCAGTGCTTGTCAAATGAGTTTGCAATGTAAAACTGTGCACATGCTCTAGTCACACAGCGGCCTTTGGTTCTGTGCAGCATTGATACTTGCCCCAGAATAGCAGGAAGAGGCTTCACACTTTACCATAGACCTGCAGTGAACTCTGATTCCAGCAGCTCGACACAAGGCTATGCGGCAGGAGGAGAAACCACACTTGCATTCAGGTATTATGGAGAAGCAAAATAATACCAACATTATGTCCAGCTCTCCCACATTGCTGTCATCACATTTACAAAAAGTATGAGCAAGAAAGCAATTGAAGGACCTTTCCTGACTCAAGAGTATCTGTCAGCTCAAATTGACCTGAACAGTCAGTTCAATTGTAGAATCTCCAACGTGGAGCTCAAACTCACGACCCTGAGCAGAGTCTCGTGCTCTACCCACTGAGCTTAAAGACTACTCCGGGCATTTTCTCCTGGATTCGGATCTACTGCCTGAAGAGCAATTAAACTCTGATTGGCCTCACCCCATGGTTACTTAACAGAAGTTAGAAAGTGTGGCCTTAAAGTGACACACCGTTACCGCTGTAACAGAATACACTGCTATAATGAGACAGGATTAATAAACGATCTCCTCGTAAAGGGTCCTCTAGGAATGAGTGACTATAACATGGTTGAATTTCAAATTCAGTTGGAGGGTGAGAAAGTTGGATCTCAAACTAGTATCTTAATCTTAAATAAAGGAGACTACAAAGGTATGAGGGCAGAGTTGGATAACGTGGACTGGGAAAAAAGATTAAAGAATGGGACGGTTGATGAGCAGTGGCAGACATTTAAGGAGATATTTCATAACTCGCAATAAAAATATATCCCAATGAGAAGGAAAGATTGTAAGAGAAGGGATAACCATCCGTGGCTAGCTAAGGAAATAAGGGATGGTATCAAATTGAAAACAAGGGCATACAATGTGGCCAAGTCTAATGGGAGGCCAGAGGATTGGGAAACTTTTAAAAGCCAGCAAAGAACGACTAAAAAAATAATAAAGAGAAGGAAGATAGATTATGAATGTAAACTAGCACAAAATATAAAGACAGATAGTAAGATTTTCTACAGGTACATAAAAAGGAAAAGAGTGGCTAAAGTAAATATTGGTCCCCTGGTGGATGAAACTGGGGAATTCATACTGGGGAACAGTGAAATGGCAGAGACATTGAACAAATATTTTGTATCAGTCTTCACGGTAAGAGACATTAAAAACATCCCAATAATGGATAATCAAGGGGCTAGAGGGAGGGAGGAACATAATACATTCACTATCACTAAAAAAGTACTCAGTAAAATAATAGGACTAAAGGCAGACAAGTCCCCTGGACCTGACGGCTTACATCCTAGGGTCTTAAAAGAAGTGGCTGCAGAGATAGTGGATGCATTGGTTGTAATCTACCAAAATTCCCTGGATTCTGGGGAGGTCCCAGCAGATTGGAAAACCGCAAATGTAACGCCTCTATTTAAGAAAGGAGGGAGACAGAAAGCAGGAAACTATAGACCAGTTAGCCTAACATCTGTGGTTGGGAAAATGTTTTGAGTCCATTATTAAGGAAGCAGTAGCAGGACATTTGGAAAAGTATAATTCAATCAAGCAGAGTCAGCATGGTTTTATGAAAGGGAAATCATGTTTGACAAATTTGATGGAGTTCTTTGAGGATGTAATGAGCAGGGTGGATAAGGGGGAGCAAATGGATGCGGTATATTTGGAGTTCCAGAAGGCATTCGATAAAGTGTCACATAAAAGGTTACTGCACAAGATAAAAGTTCACGATAATATATTATATATGGGGGTAATATATTAGCATGGATAGAGGATTAGCTAACAAACAGAAAACAGAGAGTTGGGATAAATGGGTTATTTTCCGGTTGGCAAACAGTAACTAGTGGGGTGCCGCAGGGATCAGTGATGGGGACTCAACTATTTACAATCTGTATTAATGACTTGGATGAAGGGACTGAGTGTAATGTAGCCAAGTTTGCTGATGATACAAAGGTGGGCGGGAAAGCAAATTGTGAGGAGGACACAAAAAATCTGCAAAGGGATATAGACAGGCTAAGTTGTGGGCAAAAATTTGGCAGATGAAATATAATGTGGGAAAATGTGAGGTTATCCACTTTGGCAGAAAAAAATAGAAAAGCAAATTATAATTTAAATAGAGAAAAATTGCAAAGTGCTTCAGTACAGAGGGACCTGGGGGTCCTTGTGCATGAAACACAAAAAGTTAGTATGCAGGTACACAAGTAATCAGGAAGGCAAATGGAATTATTGCAAGGGGGATAGAGTATCAAAGCAGAGAAATCCTGCTACAACTGTACAGCTGGAGTACTGCGTACAGTTTTGGTCTCCGTATTTAAGGAGGGATATACTTGCATTGGAGGCTGTTCAGCGAAGGTTCACTAGGTTGATTCCGGAGATGAGGGGGTTGACTTATGAAGACAGTTTGGGCCTATACTCAGTGGAGTTCAGAATAATGAGAGGTGGTCTTATCGAAACATATAAGAAAATGAGGGGGCTTGACAAGGTGGATGCAGAGAGGATATTTCCACTCATAGGGGAAACTAAAACTAGTTTTAGAATAAGCCGCCCATTTAAAACTGGGATGAGGAGAAATTTCTTCTCTCAGAGAGTTGTAAATCTAGAAATTCTCTGCCCCAGAGAAGTATGGAGGCTGGGTCATTGAATATATTTAAGGCAGAGATAGACAGATTTTTGAGCGATAAGGAAATAAAGGGTTATAGGGAGTGGGCAGGGAAGTGGAGCTGAGTCCATGATCAGATCAGCCACGATCTTATTAAATGGCGGAGCAGGCTCGAGGGGCCGTATGTCCTACTCCTGCTCCTATTTCTTATGTTCTTATGTTATATTGTAATACATGTCAGCTGTGGCTCAGTGGGTAGCACACTTGCCTCTGAGTCAGAAGGTTGTGGGTTCAGGTCCCACTCCAGGGACTTGAGCACATAAATCTAGGCTGACACTCCCAGTGCAGTGCTGAGGGAGCGCTGCACTGTCAGAGGTGCTGTCTTTCGGATGAGATGTTAAACCGAGGCCCTGTCTACTCTCTCAGGTGGATGTAAAAGATCCCATGGCACTATTTCGAAGAGGCGCACGGGAGTTATCCCCAGTGTACTGGCCAATATTTATCCCTCAATCAATATAAGAAAGAACAGATTATCTGGTCATTATCACATTGCTGTTTGTGGGAGCTTGCTGTGCGCAAATTGGCTGCCATGTTTCCCACATTACAACAATGACTATACGCCAAATGTATTTCATTGGCTGTAAAGCACTTTGAGACGTCCGGTGGGGTCTATGTAAATGCAAGTCTTTCTGTTTTTCTTACGTGGTGGAAAGATTCTGTGCTCACGAACCGTGCATTGCCAAATCAGTAACCAGAGCTGCAGCTGCACATAAAAAGTGCGACGCACTCCGGGCACTCCGGGTAGCCCCTGTACAGGAACAGCCAGACCTCTGCGGGGCCTCTCTGCTCGTTGCCCAGGCTCGCCATACTCAGAGCTGTCAGTACCTGCAGACCTGCAACTCCACCTGAGCGTCCCACCAGATGTGTCACTGCCTTCCTCAACACAAGGGCGCAGGAACTCCGGTGCAGCGTTAAGAGGAATACGCTGCCAGTGTCCGGCTCTGGGTCCCATTCCAGAGATTACAATCAGCCAGTCAGTCAAGGCCCTGCTTATCCCGTCAATAAACAACAGGCTCGGCTGTTCTCTGGGGAATGGGAGAGTGGAGAGCATTTCCGATTGCTGCACAATTATGTACATTCTGAGATGCAGATCTTTTCAGACGTGACAATCAGCTGGTAGGGGGGGGGGGTCAGAGGGGCAGATGCTGTATTGTACACGCTACTTTTGACTCCTTTAAAATGTTCTCCTTAGCTTCCTTGTTTTTTTTGCTATCTTCGCTTCCCAACTGAAGCTTAACGCCGTGGAGTCTGGGCGACCGTGTGTTACCCTCACGCACACCCCCATGGCTGGCTGGCAATTTTGGCGGGGGTCAGGCGAATAAAAACATAGACATTTACAGCGCAGGAGGAGGCCATTTCGGCCCATCGTGTCCACGCCGGCCAACAAAGAGCCACACGGCCCTCGGTCAGCAGCCCTGAAGGTTAGATATAAACCCATGAACAATGGCGGAATGGCAAAGAGCACCAAGCCCAACCAGTCCGCCTCACACAACTGCAACGCCCCTTATACTGAAACATTCTACACTCCACCCCAACCGGAGTCATGTGACCTCCTGGGAGAGGCAAAAAACAGATAAAAACCCAGGCCAATTTAGGGAGAAAAAAATCTGGGAAAATTCCTCTCCGACCCATGCAGGCGATTGACACTAGTCCAGGAGATCACCCTGGCCATATTCTATTCCCTGCAGTACTTACCGTTATATCTGATCGAGGTAAGGTGACAACTGCCACTCCCCCACCACACCTCCTCCCCCCCCCCCACTCCCTTTGATGGTCTGATGCGGCCAAGGAATGTAGGAGCCCCCCGCCCCCCCCACCCAAATCCCAGCAGCAGGAAGCGAGTTGGAGCTGAACCTGTAACTAGAAGCTGACACTCCGCCAGATGTGCTGCTGCAACCTCTGGAAGCGATTCAAGCAACACCGATGTCTGCTCGAGGGGAAGCAGTTTGCATTCAGAGACACTTTCTCCCACACACCGCTTCACTGAAGACCAGACATTTGCTCGTCATTCATCACAGCCAAACACTGACCTGTTCCAAACTCGGGACATGAACTCTTCACTCCTCCACAGCACATGGGAGACTCCTGACTCATTCTAAGAATACCTCGAGACAATTCCTGTTCAGGCAATCCAATCCACGCCAATCGGTAGCTGAACTGATTCTGTTACTATTGCACTGGGCTTTTCACTTGCCTGTTGCCTCGTGCAGCTGTCTCTGCATTCAATAATCTGCATGCAATAAAAATGGTATCATGTATCTTGTTCCAAACCGGACGGGGAAATTCACCCCCCACCGCCCCCAACCCCCTGCAATGCGAGCCCAGACTCAACGCCTCTGTTATTTATCTGGGCATGTAGAGGTCGGACTACCTGTGAAATATTCACCCAGTAACGTCAGAGAGGCGGGGTGGGGGGGCATGAGTCAGTAGGTGAGGAGGACCAACTATCCATCATGGAAACAGAGAATCCTCACTCTTTCTCCCAGCATGGGACCTCAGTGACATCTGGTGGGACACAGATCACCCATGGGACCTCAGTAACACATCTGGTGGGACACAGATCACCCATGGGACCTCAGTAACATCTGGTGGGACACAGATCACCCATGGGACCTCAGTAACATCTGGTGGGACACAGATCACCCATGAGACCTCAGTAATACATCTGGTGGGACACAGATCACCCATGGGACCTCAGTAACACATCTGGTGGGACACAGATCACCCATGGGACCTCAGTAACACATCTGGTGGGACACAGATCACCCATGGGACCTCAGTAACACATCTGGTGGGACACAGATCACCCATGGGACCTCAGTAACACATCTGGTGGGACACAGATCACCCATGGGACCTCAGTAACACATCTGGTGGGACACAGATCACCCATGGGACCTCAGTAACACATCTGGTGGGACACAGATCACCCATGGGACCTCAGTAACACATCTGGTGGGACACAGATCACCCATGGGACCTCAGTAACACATCTGGTGGGACACAGATCACCCATGGGACCTCAGTAACACATCTGGTGGGACACAGATCACCCATGGGACCTCAGTAACACATCTGGTGGGACACAGATCACCCATGGGACCTCAGTAACACATCTGGTGGGACACAGATCACCCATGGGACCTCAGTAACACATCTGGTGGGACACAGATCACCCATGGGACCTCAGTAACACATCTGGTGCGACACAGATCACCCATGGGACCTCAGTAACACATCTGGTGGGACACAGATCACCCATGGGATCTCAGTAACACATCTGGTGGGACACAGATCACCCATGGGACCTTAGTAACACATCTGGTGGGACTCTAGAGGTGTGACGCATCATCAGAACAAATCTGTGATGAGAATCGCCCCTAAACTTTCAACCTCCTCTTTGACTGACGTTTATTACTGTTGCAGAAACCATAATGTTTTATTTCAGATTTCCAGTTTTCCTCATCTCTCCATAACCTTGGTGTCATTTTCATCAGAAAGCTCTCACGGGGTTCAACAGCTTCCTCTTCAGTGACCTGACACTCAGTGTTCCCATCAATCCAATGTCATAAATTTCACCCGCCTTAATTTAATTCTTCAGGAATTGTGGAATGTAATCTTCTTTACAAATAAACTCCTAGACTTGAACATCAGAATGGATGTAAAATAGTGACATGCAGGAATAATGCAGGCAGGATAGTTACCAGAGATTTTCAACAACCATCCTCAACTAGAACCAGAGGTTAAAATAATTCTTCACATCCCACGGCGTACTGGATATATGGTGAAAATCCCAGGAAAAGGGAATTAAAGTTGTCAATGAACCCCATCCAACAGGAGATGGAAGCATGTAGGTAGCAATGGGCTGCATGGGGGTCTGTAAGGATCCGGACGGCAAAATGATCACAGTTGTTGAGACTATGACAATGTCAAATAGACAAAAAGACTTACATTTATATAGCGCCTTTCACAACCACTGGATGTCTCAAAGCGCTTTATAGCCAATGAAGTACCTTTGGAGCACAGTCACTGTTTTAATTTTGGGAAACACAGCAGCCAATTTGCGCACAGCAGGCTCCCACAAACAGCAATGTGTTAATGACCAGATTATCTGTTATTGTTATGTTGATTGAGGGATAAATATTGGCCAGGACACCCGGGATAACTCCACTGCTCTTCTTCAAAATAGTGCCGTGGGATCTTTTACATCCACCTGAGAGCAGACAGGGCCTCCAACATCCCAGCCAAAGGACAGCATCTCTGACTATACAGCACGCCCTCAGTACTGCACTAGAGTGTCAGCCGAGAATTTTTAATGCATTCAAGTACCTGGAGTAGGATGTGAACCCACAACTTTCTGACTCAGAGGCGAAAGTGCTGCCCACTGAGCCACGGCTGGCACAAAGGACAGCCTGTTAAATATAAATAATGTAGGTGGAAAGAAAGGGAAGATTTCAGGAGTTTGGTTTGATCATTTTGCAGAACCCTGTTCACAAGAGATTGTGTTGCACGCTTTACACAGAAAGCCTTTCTTACTCAGGTGTCGGTGTTGAAACCATCAAAATGCCAGCTGGCAACGGGTCTGCTCCCATCACAATTGTACAAGAGAAATGTTCTGGTGACAATGTCAGAAGACTGTCCTGTCTCCGTCTCTTGAAATGATGGCCTAAAGTGGTCTCCTTTCGGGGGCCGTGACCAGTGACAGAGGGAGCAGGGACGCGTGGAGAGGTTATCAATCTGCAACCTTCTCCAATATCAGCCCCAACTCACAGAGAACTGGAGGAAGTGGGAGTCAGTCAGTGAGCTCCGGGTGATATTGAAAAGATTCATTTACCTGGGGAGACATAGACATAGAGACATAGAAAATAGGTGCAGGAGTAGGCCATTCGGCCCTTCTAGCCTGCACCGCCATTCAATGAGTTCATGGCTGAACATGCAACTTCAGTACCCCATTCCTGCTTTCTCGCCATACCCCTTGATCCCCCTCGTAGTAAGGACTCCATCTAACTCCTTTTTGAATATATTTAATGAATATATTCAAAGGAAGCGGCAGCATTTGTTTGCTAGAAATAAAAGAAAATGAAATAGGAATCACAGCCGACTCAAAACCAGGCTTCCACCTGGCAGTGCGGCTGAAACAGGGAGATCGGAGAGAGGCGAACCGTGACTCAGATACTGGCCGAGCACCTGGTCCATACCCCCCCTTCCACACACACCCAAACCCCCCCCCCACACCATCTAACCCCCACCGACCCCACAACCCCCACAACCACATCTTACACCAATTCCCCCACACACCCCAACTCCCCCCACACACCCCCAACTCCCCCTCACACCCCCCGACTCCAACTCCCCCTCAACACCACCTCACACCCCCCAACACCAACTCCCCCTCAACACCACCTCACACCCTCCAACACCAACTCCCCCCCAACTCCCCCTCACACCCCCCGACACCAACTCCCCCCCCCCACACCCCCCAACTCCCCCCCCCAAACCCCCCCAACTCCCCCTCACACCCCCTGACACCAACTCCCCCCCACACCCCCTCAATACCACCTCATACCCCCCAACACCAACTGCCTCCCCCGCACCCCCCCAACACCAACTCCCCCCCCCCCGACACCCCCCCAACACCAACTCCCCCCCCCACACACCCCCAACACCAACTCCCCCCCCACACCCCCCAACACCAACTGCCTCCCCCACACACCCCCAACACCAACTCCCCCCCCACACCCCCCAACACCAACTCCCCCCCCCCGACACCCCCCCAACACCAACTCCCCCCCCACACACCCCCAACACCAACTCCCCCCCCACACCCCCCAACACCAACTCCCCCCCCACACCCCCCAACACCAACTCCCCCCCACACCCCCCAACACCAACTCCCCCCCCACACCCCCCAACACCAACTTCCCCTCCCACACACCCCAACTCCCCCCCACACCCCCGACACCAACTCCCCCCCACACCCCCCAACACCAACTCCCCCCCCACACCCCCCAACACCAACTTCCCCTCCCACACACCCCAACTCCCCCCCACACCCCCGACACCAACTCCCCCCCACACCCCCCAACACCAACTCCCCCCCCACACACCCCAACTCCCCCCCACATCCCCCCCCACACCAACTCTCACCCCCACACACCCCCCCAACACCACTCCCCCACCACATACCCAACCCCCCATCTCCACATACACCCACACCCATCCCCTCCCCCCCACACAAACCCCGTCTCCCCTCACACCCAAACCCCCCACACCAATCCCCCCCACCCCTCCCCACACCCACAAACCTCGAGACACCCAGGTGGGACAGTAAGCTGTGAGGAGGACGCAAAATGGCTGCACAGCGATATAGACCAGTTAAGTGATTCGGCAAGATTGTGGCAGAGGGTATATAATCTGCAGAAGCGTGAAGTTATCTACTTTGGTCGGAAGAATGGAAAAGCAGAATATTTTTTAAAAGGTGAGAGATTGGGAAATGTTGGTGTTCAGAGGACCCTGGGTGTCCTTGTGCACCAATCACTGAAAGTTAACATGCAGGTACAGCAAGCAATTCGAACTGGTGCACTAGATCGATTCCTGAGATGAGAAGGTTGTCATATGAGGAGAGATTTGGTAAATTGGGCCAATAATCTCTGGAGTTTGGAGGAGGGGTGATCTTATTCAAACATATTGGGTTGTTAAAGGGGTTGACAGGGTAGATGTTGGGAGGATGTTTCCCCTGGCCAGAATGAGGGATTATAGTCTCAGGATAAGGGGTCGGCCATTTAGGACTGAGATGCAGAGACATTTTTTCACTCAGAGAGTGGTGAATCTTTGGAATTCTCTTCCCTAGAGGGCTGTGGCGGCTCAGTCATTGAGTATATTTGAGACAGAGATCGATAGATTTTTGGATACTAAGGAAATCACGGGATATGGAGATCGGGCGGGAAAGTGGAGTTGAGGTCAAAGATCAGCCATGATCTTATTGAATGGTGGAGCAGGCTCGAGGGGCCGAATGGCCTACTTCAGCTCATAATTCTTATTTTCGTATAACACGTTACTCTACAAACATATCTAAACACTCTGTAACCAATGCTCCCTGTAATTTTTTGGGGGGGGGTGCGCGGTCCCTTTAAAGGGCTGCGCAGTCCATTCAAATTTCCGCGGAAGCGTGTTTTTTTCCAAGTTAAAAGACCGGTCTGCGCGGGACCTCCAGAATGCAGCGCGGCCATGCAGCTTAACGGGAACATTGCCTGTAACACATTACACCACAAACACCCCACACCTCAATACCCATTGCACTGCAAACACACATTATGTTCCAAGATTTTTTCCTTCACTGAAAATAATACTTGTCCTGTCAACTGCCTTGACCATTACCGCCCGAACAAAGCATGCCCGTCAGCCTGAGGGTATTTTCAGGTATTTATCCCTGTCCCATTTGCGTGTCAAAATCGTACCTATTTGCTCCACACTGCTAAAACAGCACTGAAAGTGCTGCTGCTTTCTGTCGGTGCTGGGGCCGTATGTTATTGAAACGCTCACCAGCCCAGCGTTTTATGAATGTGATGGAATGTTTCCAAAAAAAACTTTTGGTAAAGTTTCCATTCAAGATTTAAACGTTCTGTGCCGGTTGAAAGAATGAGCGAGCGGTAGAGAAGTCGCGTTACCTTTTTGCTTGTTCATTGTGGGATGGTTGCATCTAAAAGCAGCGGCTGCCTTCTGCACGTCCCATCGCTGCCTGTTGCTAGATCCTTTGTCTTACAGCGGAGTGTGTCTGCAAACTGTTACTGTACTCAGCACAACCCAAACTGGACATCACATCAACAACGCTGATTCCAGAGCAGGAAACGGGCAGCCGGAGTTTTACAACTCCCAAACACAGCACCATCTGCTGCCCTGGGAGGCTTGAACAAACTAGGGAGAAGATCTGTGGAGAGGGGTTGGGGTGGGAGATTGTACTGTAAAAGGACAGTGAAACCAAATAGTGACGGACGAGCGAAGATAATCAGTCCCAACACCTTGCTTCTACATATCATCGAAGATTTATTTGCACCTGAGGTCTGTCTCTCTCCTTCCTCCATTCATATTTACAGAAATGTTTAATGATCATAAACAGGGTAAACCACATCAAATATTCTTCATGATAAACCAGAACCAACTCACTTTCCCCAAACAACTGGCAACGGTAATGTAAAATTGGATTTAATGCGGGAAAATAAAACGCAGAACCTTTACTAAATCTCAGTTGTGGCTCAGTGAGCAGCACTTTGGCCTCTGAGTCAGAAGGTTGTGGGTTCAAATCCCACTCCAGGGACTCGAGCACAAAAATCTAGGCTGGCACTCCCAGTGGAGTGCTGCACTGTCGGAGGTGCTGTCTTTTGGATGAGATGTTAAACCGAGGCCCGGTCTGCTCTCTCAGGTGGATGTAAATAATCCCATGGCACTATTTCGAAAAAAAGCAGGGGAGTTATCCCTGGCGTCCTGGCAATATTTAACCCTCAATCAACATAACAAACACAGATTATCTGGTTGTTATCACATTGTTGTTTGTGGGAGCTTGCTGTGCGCAAATTGGCCGCTGCGTTTCCCACATTACAACAGCGACTGTACTTCATTGGCTGTAAAGCGCTTTGGAACGTACAGTGGTTGTGAAAGGCACTATGTAAATGCAAGTCTAATCTTTTTAAATCATAAAATGCAACATCCCCAACGATACCTGGGAATCCCTGGCCAAAGACCACCCTAACCGGAGGAAGTGCATCCGAGAGGGCACTGAGCACCTCGAGTCTCATCGGCAAGCGCAGGCAGCGGAAAGAGCGTGCGGCAAACCAGGCTCCCCACCCACCCCTTCCCTCAACCACTGTCTGTCCCACCTGAGACAGGGACTGTAATTCCCGTATTGGGCTGTTCAGTCACCTAAGGACTCATTTTTAGAGTGGAAGCAAGTCGATTTCAAGGGACTGCCTATGATGAGGGACTTCAGGGAGCAGACAAGTGTGATTCTGTAAATGTTCATTCAATGGGACATATCTAGGATTGGGAATCAGCAAACTCTATCAGGATTTACCGAGGAGCCCTGCCCAGGATAGAGAGGCGTTCTGTCACACTCAGATGTGCTACAAACATAATGAATTGAGCTGACTACACGGATTCCGCGGGGCTGATTCTGGAGAATCTGTTTGCACAGTATCTTGTGAGGACAGAATTACTGCCCTCCCTCCCTGCGTATGTAACTGTGGTAAACACGCGTCATCTTCTGGGAGATCGAACATCTTGTTCCACCCTTGCAGCACATGTAGATAACGGGGCACCAGAGTGAGTTGAATACAATCACATCGCTGCACGGGTCACAGAGCCTGTGCAACCAAACGGCCCTTCAGACAACCTAATGCGCTTGTAAATCCATCTCAATAGCATTGGATAAAATAAACACAAAGCATAGGAGCAGAAGGAGGCCATTCAGCCCCTTGAGCCTATTAGATCACTGCTGATCTGTGTCTTAACTCTATTTACCCACCTTTGCTCCATAGTCCTTGATATCCATACCCAACAAAAATTTATCAATCTCAGGCTTGAAAGCTCCAATTGACCCCCGGCCTCAGCAGCTTTTTGGGGAGAGAGTTCCAGATTCCCACCCTTTGTATGAAGAAATGCTTCCTGACATCACTCCTGAACGGCCTGGCTCTAATTTTCCAATTGGTCCCCTTTTCCGAGATTCTACCATCAAAGGACATAGTTTCTCTCTCTATCTACCCTATTGAATCTTTTTATCACTTTAAATATCTCGATTAATCACTCGTCACCTTCTAAACTGGTGAGTGGTTAGTGTAGTGCAGCTCCACTGGGCGGGCCACATTGTCCACATGTCAGACACGAGACTCCAAAAGCAAGCGCTCTACTCGGCAAACGAGCCAAAGGTGGGCAGAGGAAACGTTACAAGAACACCCTCAAAGCCTCCCTGATAAAGTGCAACATCCCCACCGACACCTGGGAGTCCCGGGCCAAAGTCCGCCCTAAGTGGAGGAAGTGCATCCGGGAGGGCACTGAGCACCTCGAGTCTCATCACCGAAATCAAGCGCAGGCAGCGGAAAGAACATGAAGCAAACCTGTCCCACCCTCCCTTACCCTCAACAACTGTCTGTCCCACCTGTGACAGGGACTGTGGCTCTCGTATTGGACTGTTCAGCCACCTAAGGACTCATTCTAAGAGTGGAAGCAAGTCTTCCTCGATTCCGAGGGACTGCCTATGATGACGATGACAGTGTCACATAGAGTTAGGATACATGATTCTCTTCCCTCTTCCCTTTTCCCCAGGATATGTGTACTCTTCCCACAGTCCCACAAGCATTAGCGTTCCACAGGACTTCATCAATTAGCCATGCTTCGTGCGTGAGCCCAGACCGCGAGGCCGTGCTAGCAGACTGTTCAACCATAGTGGGCTTCACAGATGAGCTGATTGCAGCGAGTTACGGGGCTCCACTAGATGACCACACTCATGGAGATCAAGATTACCTGGGCCATTCCAACCTATTACCCAGGGACCAGCACATCTGCACCTAATCCGTCAGCCAGGGAACGATGTGCGAATGTGACTGGAAGGAGAGCGAGAGAGCTGGAGAAAATCATTTGATAAAACGAAGCAAGGGAGGGAATAAGCAGTTTATGGAACAAGCAGATGGTATGATTGTGATCAACTGGCTGAAACGAGGAACATGGGCTAGTTATTGATCCTCAATTCTTATTCGAGCAGGACAGAACAGATCGGGAATTGTGCTATTGGTTGCCGCAATATACCTGCTCACTGTACACTGATTGTTTACACAAGTTTAAACCTAGCAGGACATCTGACACCAGACTCCCCCTTTAAGTGCTGTATCTAATTATGGAAACTGCAAAGAAGACATCTGTATTATATTCTGAAGAGTACGAATGTTCACTAGACTGGTTCCTGGGATGGGGGGATTGCCTTATGAGGAGTGATTGAGTAGACGGCCTGTATTCCCTCGAGTTCAGAAGAATGAGAGGTGATCTCATTGAAACATATAAAATTCTTAAGGGGCTTGACAGGGTTAAGATGTTCCCCTGGTTGGAGAATCTAGAACATGGGGTCACAGTCTCAAAATAAGGGGTTGACCATGTAAGGCAGAGATGAGGATAAATTTTGGGGAACAAAATGGAATTAAGGGATATAGGGATAGTGCAGGAAGGTGGAGTTGAGGTAGAAAATCAGCCAACTAATCCCACTGCCCTGCTCCCTCCCCATAGCCCTGTATCAATCCCAAACTAATCCCACTGCCCCGCTCTCTCCCCATAGCCCTGTATCAATCCCAAACAAATCCCACTCCCCCGCTCTCTTCCCAAAGCTCTGTATCAATCCCAAACGAATCCCATTGCCCCGCTCTCTCCCCATAGCCCTGTATCAATCCCAAACTAATCCCACTGCCCCGCTCTCTCCCCATAGCCCTGTATCAATCCCAAACAAATCCCACTCCCCCGCTCTCTTCCCAAAGCTCTGTATCAATCCCAAACTAATCCCATTGCCCCGCTCTCTTCCCATAGTCCTGTATAAATCCCAAACTAATCCCATTGCCTCACTCTCTTCCCATAGCCCTGTATCAATCCCCAAACTAATCCCACTGCCCCGCTCTCTCCCCATAGCCCTGTATCAATCCCAAACAAATCCCACTCCCCCGCTCTCTTCCCAAAGCTCTGTATCAATCCCAAACGAATCCCATTGCCCCGCTCTCTTCCCAAAGCTCTGTATCAATCCCAAACTAATCCCATTGCCCCGCTCTCTTCCCATAGCCCTGTATAAATCCCCAAACTAATCCCACAGCCCTGTATCAATCCCAAACTAATCCCACTGCCCTGCTCTCTTCCCAAAGCTTTGTATCAATCCCAAACTAATCCCACTGCCCTGCTGTCTTCCCATAGTCCTGAATCAATCCCAAACTATTCCCACTGCCCCACTCTCTCCCCATAGCCCTGTATCAATCCCAAACTAATCCCACTGCCCCATGCTCTCCCCATAGTCCTGTATCAATCCCAAACTATTCCCACAGCCCCACTCTCTCTCCATAGCCCTGTATCAATCCCAAACTAATCCCACTGCCCCGCGCTCTCCCCATAGTATTGTATCAATCCCCAAACTAATCCCACTGCCCCACTCTCTTCCCAAAGCTCTGTATCAATCCCAAACTAATCCCACTGCCCCACTCTCTCCCCATAGCCCTGTATCAATCCCAAACTAATCCCACTGCCCCGCTCTCTCCCCATAGCCATGTATCAATCCCAAAGTAATCCCACTGCCCCACTCTTCCCAAAGCTCTGTATCAATCCCAAACTAATCCCACTGCCCCACTCTCTTCCCAAAGCTCTGTATCAATCCTAAACTAATCCCACTGCCCCACTCTCTCCCCATAGCCCTGTATCAATCCCAAACTAATCCTACTGCCCTGCTCTCTCCCCATAGCCATGTATCAATCCCAAACTAATCCCATTGCCCCGCTCTCTCCCCATAGCCATGTATCAATCCCAAACTAATCCGACTGCCCCGCTCTCTCCCCATAGTCCTGTATCAATCCCAAACTAATCCTACTGCCCTGCTCTCTCCCCATAGCCATGTATCAATCCCAAACTAATCCTACTGCCCCGCTCTCTTCCCATAGCCATGTATCAATCCCAAACTAATCCCACTGCCCTGCTCTCTCCCCATAGCCATGTATCAATCCCAAACTAATCCCACTGCCCTGCTCTCTCCCCATAGCCATGTATCAATCCCAAAGTAATCCCACTGCCCCGCCCTCTCCCCATAGCCCTGTATCAATCCAAAACTAATCCCACTGCCCCGCTCTCTCCCCATAGTCCTGTATCAATCCCAAAGTAATCCCACTGCCCCGCCTTCTCCCCATAGCCCTGTATCAATCCAAAACTAATCCCACTGCCCCGCTCTCTCCCCATAGTCCTGTATCAATCCCAAACTAATCCCACTGCCCCGTTCTCTCCCACCACTTCCCCACCTCCCCACCCGGGAGCTCTGTTCTGAGCCAGGTTCTCTCTCCATGCAGTGAGGAGTGAGGACGCCAGCTTTGCTTTGCATGTCTCCGACGGGAAGGTTTACAAGTAGCATTACCGAGGCCTGGGAGTGAGGCAGCTCTCTGTGTGAGCGCCAATAGTGAGGTGAGGGACAGAGAACAAAGGCAGCTTTTAATCGCTCCTTTTGAAGTCGCAGAAAATCAAGAATTAACCTTTTGCGGTCTGTGAAAGGCTTCATTTACTAAATACTCGTTAAATGCTCAAAACACTAAATCCAATGATGTTGAGATGAAACATTTCACACAAAACCTCAACACCAGACTTCACCACAGTCAAGGTTCTTAGACAACGTCACCTGATCACTTGACCAGGCTCGAATCAATACATTAGTTGACTCACAGCTCTCAGAATTTACCATTGCAGCGTCATCAAATTTTGGCGTGCTGCAGCTCTGAATCGCAGTGTGAAACAGCTCCAGTTACTGTTCAAGGCTGACAGACTATCAAGCTCAGATTGGTTGTCACAAAAACAACCTCCCCCTCCCTCCGCTGCCTCCGTGTTTGCTGACCTACATTGGCTCGATTTTTAAATTCTCATCCTTGTTTTCAAATCCCTCCATGGCCTCGCTCCTCCCTATCTCTGTGACCTCCTCCAGCCCTACAACCCTCCGAGATATCCGCACTCCTCCAATTCTGGCCTCTTGCGCATCCCTGATTTTAATCGCTCCACCATTGGTGGCCGTGCCTGCAGCTGCCAAGGCCCGAAGCTCTGGAATTCCCTCCCTAAACCTCTGTCTACATTCTTTCCTCCTTTAAGACGCCCCTTAAAACCCACCTCTTTGACACTGAGACACATAAGTAGGTATTAGTGAGTCACTTGTCCTTAATACCTCCTTATATGGCTCGGTGTCAATTTGTGTTTGATTACACTCCCATGAAGCACCTTGGGACATTTTACTATGTTAAAGGCGCTATATAAATGCATTGTTGTTGAGAGAGAATTATATCCTGTCCCTCCCCATAAACAGTTTGTACAAAGTACTCTTCCCATGAAAGGCATTAAATCGTGCTTCCCTTCCCTGTGGCCCAAATAGACTGAAGATTACATCCATTAATAATTCAAACACATTGGGCAACACAGAAGCACTGATACCTCAAAACAAATCCAAACAGTGGGTTATCTTTTCAAATTCAGGAAGAACAATAATTGCCAAAGGAGATATTAGGACAAAGGTCTCGCCCTCGAACCCTGCCCCCCCCTCTTCACCCCGCACACCCCTCGCTCTGTTACTCTGTCCCCCCTCGCCCTGTAACCCGCCCCCCTTGCCCTGTAACCCTGCCCCCATCTCCCTGTACTCCTGCCCCCCTCGCACTGTAACCCTGCCCCCCCCTCGCTCTGCCCCCCTCGCCCTGTAACCTTACCCCCTCCTCACTCTGCCCCCTTCACCCTGTAACCCTGCCCCCTCGCCCTTTAACCCTGCCCCCCCCTCGCCGTAAACACTGACCCCTCACCCAGTAACACTGCCCCGCTCTCGGCCTGTAACCCTTCACCCACTCTCCGACTTGCTATCACCAGTGATTCAAGTTCTTTTACTTTGTTAATCTTCAGCGTTTTAAGATTTACAAGAACAAATCGGCCAAACCCTGAAGAAATATAATAAAAAATAAATCTAAATATAAACTCAAAGTGCTGTAAATTCACAGTAGAGAGTGAGAGAAAGTGAGAGAGCAAGAGGGAGCAAGAGAGATTGAGCGTGGGAGAGAGCGAGAGACAGAGAGAGAGGCGGAGAGAGAGAGCGAGACAAAGAGAGGTACAGAAAGACAGTGTGTGGGAGAAGTGAGATGGAGTGAGAGAGAGAACAAGAGGGAACGAGAGAGAGAGCAAGGGAGAAAGAGAGAGGGAGACAGAGAGAGGCAGGGAAATAGAGAGACAGAGAGAGGGACAGAGAGAAAGAGAGAGAGCAAGGGAAAGAGAGAAAGAAGGTGCTTTTGCTGGAGAGCCATCATCAGACCCCCACTCCAAACTTTTACTTTACTCTTTTTAGATGCAGTCTAAACTGCTGATGGTTTCCAACACTTTCTAATGCTGTTTGAGAGTTTCAGCTCGGTAAAAATTAATACCACATGTGTAACAAGGACAGAGGTTCTATTGAGAAGGCCACTGAAATCCTGGAATACAGGTTTATTCGATTACTGCCCAACTTTGCACTATTACCACAGTAACCCCTGGGTACTGAGACTATGCTGCTCCTCACAAGAGAACTGCACAAGTCCCTTGAGGTGCCTTTAGTTCAATCCACACCCCACTCATCACAAACTACAGCTGATGCCCAGGTGAACTGCAATGCCCATGTGAGCTGCGGTGCCCCAGGTGAACTGCGATGCCCCAGGTGAGTTGCAATACCCCAGGTGAGCTAGGATACCCCAGGTAAGCTAGGATACCCCAGGTGAGCTGCGATACCCAGATTAATGATTTGGATGAAGGAATTGAGTGTAATATCTCCAAGTTTGCAGATGACACTAAACTGGGTGGCAGTGTGAGCCATGAGGAGGACGCTAAGAGTCTGCAGGGTGACTTGGACAGGTTAGGTGAGTGGGAAAATGCATGGCAGATGCAGTATAATGTGGATAAATGTGAGGTTATCCAATTTGGGGGCAAAAACATAAAGGCAGAATATTATCTGAATGGCGGCAGATTAGGAAAAGGGGAGGCGCAACGAGACCTGGGTGTCATGGTTTATCGTCATTGCAGGTACAGCAGGCGGTAAAGAAGGCAAATGGTATGATGGCCTTCATAGCTAGGGGATTTGAGTATAGGAGCAGGGAGGTCTTACTACAGTTATACAGGGCCTTGGTGAGACCTCACCTGGAATATTGTGTTCAGTTTTGGTCTCCTAATCTGAGGAAGGACGTTCTTGCTATTGAGGGAGTGCAGCAAAGGTTCACCAGACTGATTCTAGGGATGGCTGGACTGACATATGAGGAGAGACTGGATCAACTGGGTCTTTATACACTGGAGTTTAGAAGGATGAGAGGGAATCTCATAGAAATGTATAAGATTCTGATGGGACTGGACAGGTTAGATGCAGGAAGAATGTTCCCGATGTTGGGAAAGTCCAGAACCAGGGGACACAGTCTTAGGATAAGGGGTAGGCCATTTAGGACTGAGATGAGGAGAAACTTCTTCACTCAGAGAGTTGTCAAGCTGTGGAATTCCTTGCCACAGAAAGTTGTTGATGCCAGTTCATTGGATATATTCAAGAGGGAGTTAGATATGGCCCTTATAGCTAAGGGGATCAAGGGGTATGGAGAGAAAGCAGGAAAAGGGTACTGAGGGAATGATTAGCCATGATCTTATTGAATGGTGGTGCAGGCTCGAAGGGCCGAATGGCCTACTCCTGCACCTATTTTCTATGAGAGGCGATGCCCCAGGTGAGCTGCGATACCCAGGTGAGCTGTGATACCCCAGGTGAGCTGTGATGCCCCAGGTGAGGTGCTAATGGCCAGGTGAGTTGCTGATGCCCCAGGTGAGCTGCGATGCCCAGGTGAGCTGCTGATGCCCCAGGTGAGCTACGATGCCCCAGGTGAGCTGCGATACCCCAGGTGAGCTGCAGTTTGCTGTGGGACCGTTTATATTTTGTTTTGCTACTCCTTACAAAACTACCAGGAGCTAAAATGAAATAAAATCATCATGTATTTGACATTTCCATAGCAAATTTTCATGTTTATTCCTCTGGGCATTGATTTCAATGTTACCGGTCTCATTTTACCTTTTGAACAACCTTGTGCCAACTTTGTTATTGCCACCAGACTAAAGTCTCGCTGCTGCCCCCAGGCACTCCTCTCATGTAATTGGGAGGCCCCGATGTCAGGGCGAGTGTTGGAATATGCAAACCTACTAGTATCTACGTTTGATACTGATTGGCCCAACTGTGAGCAGCTCCCCCATGCAAACTGCTCGCCCGCTGGGAAGGGCTGGGGGGGCAGTTGTTTTATTTAAGAAATAAGCCAAGTTATAAAACATTCTATATTTATTATATGCACAAGAAAGATAACATATGCTCAAGGGCTGATTACAAAGCATTTGGGGGATTCCCTTACGGGTTTTGACGGTCCCTTAAGGGTGTTGGCAGTCCCGTGTGGCTGGTTCAGGGGTCCCTTGTCGGTTTCGGGGGTCCCTTGTAGGTTTCGGGAGTCCCTTGTTGGTTATGGGGTTTGCACATAATATCAGAGGTGCAACCCATGCACCCTAACCATTAGAGTTGCCAACTCTGGTTGGATGTATTCCTGGAGGTTTCATCACATGACCTGCTGCCTCCACCCGGTCAAATTCTTTTTAGCCAATATTTCAATAACTAATAAATGAACATGTTCAAAGAGCATTAAGAAAAAAACATGTTTTTTTAAAAATGCTCCAATGATTTACTTCCTGGAGTTGCCCACGGCAGTGTCCGGGAGATGAATATTTTATTCCTGGAAACTCCTGGGCAATCCTGGAGGGTTGGCAACCCTACTAACCTATCCGATAAGCAACTTGGGAGCTGGTGCACTCTCACTCTTGATGCTTTATGCGGAGCTCCTTCACGGTAAACGAGCCAAAGGAGGACAGCGGAAACGTTATGAGGACACCCTCAAAGCCTCCCTGGTCAAGTGCGACATCACCACTGACACCTGGGAGACCCTGGCCGCAGACCGCCCGAGGTGGAGAAAGTCCATCCGGGAGGGCGCTGAGCGCCTCGAGTCTCCACGCAAAGAGTGTGAAGCGGTCAAGCGCAGGCAGCGGAAGGAGCGCGTGGCAAACCAGCCCCACCATCTCCTTCCCTCGACAAATGTCTGTCCCACCTGTGACAGGGTCTGTGGCTCTCGTAGCGGACTGTTCAGCCATCAAAGAACTCACTTTGGGAGTGGAAGCAAGTCCTCCTCGATTCCGAGGGATGGCCTACGATGATCTGACTCTTGAGAATGTGTCACTGTTCTTGCAGTAAAGCAGGGAAACCACTGCAAGGTCTGGGAGGTGACTGGGACTGTGTGTATACTGGGGGCAGCGTGCACCTTGTTTGTGGAATTTAGCGAGAGGGGCTAGCATTGAGCACTGACTGTGTGGACATGTGGCAGCTGGGGGCTGGCTGTAATACCGTGCCGCTGTGTTGCAGTGGCAGTAGCTTGTTGTGTTCGGCCTGTCACAGGTACAAGTAACGGGGAACAGCGGCCCCTATGGATCCGATGGGGAAAGAACACAGAGGTGTAAGTGCTGTCTGACCTCCACGTCCCCAGGCACAAGCAGACCCAACAGCTCAGCCCCCTACGAATGAGAATAACGGCAGCAAAAAGAATAAACAGCTATTTTTAAAATATAGATTATTTCTGATATTTGCATCTTCCTCTCCAGTATCCATCTGGGACATTGTTTGCTCATTTGAATCAGTCTGTGGCTGTCGGAATGGATATGTCAATGATGGAGGATGCACTAAATCCTAAAACTGCAGGAATCCTGATTTCTGGATTTGGCCAACACGGGCTACGGCTAAATAAAATTCTGTTGTTTCTGGTTTAATAATCTTATCCTAATTATTTGATACATTTATTTGATAAATTTATTTGATTACTTGATAAAATTATTTGATAAAATTATCTTTTAAGTGTCAAATATATTTATTTTGTCTTAAAACACTCCTGCGAGGCGCATGGGGATATTTTACTGTGTCAGAGGCGCTATATAAATACATGTTGTTGTTGTAAAGAAGGAAAAAGGCATCTGAAAAGAACTGATTTGATCTTGGTCTGTCGGTTAACGGTGGATAGCAAGCAGGGCGAATAAACGTGGAATCAAACGCAATGGTTCATTGCTAAGCAAGGGTGCTCCTGGGGGAAATGTGTAGGAACAGGAGGAGGCCATTCAGCCCCTCAAGCCTGTCCCACCAGGACGGCCCGAGTGACAGCTGTGATATGTTACAGATGTTTCTGATCGCACATGAAACCGCTCTGTAACTGGAGAGCACGGTCTGGAGAATGAGCAACTGGCAAGGAGCAATCCCTGTTACTGTAAGCATGTCATTGAAGCTGTTTAAGTAGTAGCATTTCTGGTCTGTGGTGAGGACGGAACAAGCTGCATAGCTGATCAAAACATCATGAGATCATCTGAGTTTTACTCCAGGATATTAAGAGCAGATCTCATAAACTAGGACGGAGGGGTGGGGGAGCACAGAAAAAGGAAAGCTTTAAAGTTAAATAATATAAGTGATACATTGTAGGAACAACAACATCCAGTACAGAGCAAGTCAGCCAACAGAAAAGTTGCTGCAGATCAAAAGAGGCAAGCCTTCTTCTTCAGCTCAGCCTTCCGCCACTGGGGCAACTTGTCAAACTCCATTATCGTCATCCCAAAAACCTTCTGGAATTCCTCAGGGGACAGATGCCTCTGTTGGATGGAAGGATACGATTTCAATAACGAGGGGGTATAGTTCAGGAAAAGTCAAACCCACCCAATCATAACCCAACTGATTTCAGCCTCGTGCAAATGTTTTTTTTTCTCTCAGGGTATTTATTTTGGAAGATTTCCCCCGCCGCCGCCCCCCCCTCCCCTCTCTAATTCTTTCTGATGTTCGATGGTCGAGCTCAAAGCCAATTCTGTGGTTCGCGAGGCGATGCCGGCGATTTCAGAGGTATCAATAACTCACAACCCCACCTCCCCGGCAGCCCCTCTGTGAATCCCTCCCCCCCCTCTGAATCCTCCCCTCCTTGAATCGCCTCGCCCTGTATCCCCCTTCCCTCAATCGCCCCGCCCAGAAATCGCTCCGCCCTGTATCCCCCTCCCCAAAATCGCCCTACCCCTCTGCCCCCACCCGGCCACTGTTTCTGTTGATCAGCGACACAATCAGGAACTCTGCAAGAACTGTCCCTCCGTGGCTCTGAGCTCGAACTCCATCCCACCACCGCCAGCAGTTTGATTCATTTTATCATCATTCCTGTATAAGTACCTCGAGGACCCATCCCAGTGCCAAAGGGAGTGGCAGGGAGGGGAGGAGTGAAGAGCAGAGGGGTAGGTGATGTGCGGAGGGGAGAGGGGATTAGGGAAAAGGGAGTGGTGGGGAGGGAAGGGAAGTGGCGTGGAGGGGCGAAATTCCCAGTGCAGTGCTGAGCTGTCGGAGGTGCCGTCTTTCAGATGAGGCATTAAACCGAGGTCTCGTCTGGTGGAAGTAAAAGATCCCATGACAGTATTTTGAAGAAGAGCAGGTGAGTTCTCTCCGGTGTCCCTCAATAAACTGCACTAAAGCAGACTATCTGGTCATTATCACATTGCTGTTTGTGGGAGCTTGCTGTGCGCAAATTGGCTGCTGTGTTTCCTACATTACAACAGTGACTATACGTCATAAAGTGCTTCATGGGCTGTAAAGGGCTTTGGGATGTCCCGAGGTCGTGAAAGGCGCTATATAAATGCACGTCTTTCTTTCTTTCAGTCCTTTAAGCCAATTTTGTAACCACATTGCCCCTGTCGCTGTAATCCCATGGGCTTTCATTGTCTTTGTTCGGTTTTATTTCCCAGGTTCAACATGAGACGAGTTCTTTAATTCTCAGCCTTACCTCCAGCCGGGGCCTGTCCACTCCTTGAGGCAGGTTGATGCTTCTGGTGCTGGTTCCCTTCAGCATTTCGTACGGGTAAGTCTGTGCAGGAGATACATTGAACAACAATAAAAATAGCTGGGCGTTAATTGCTCCGACCCCTTTTGCTCCACATCTCTCCTGGAGGCGTGACCCTTTCGGAGGGTCGCCTCCGCTGCCACCAAGTGCCCTTCGGTACTTCTGCCGACTGCTCGGGCTCTTCCACCAGAGAGTGCATCACGGCCTAGCCAGATCCTGTCCTTAACCGAGGCCTACACATACACACTCAACAGTTTCCAGCGATCAGCAGTGGGAAATCTGCCTGGTTTCACCCTCCCGTGGCCCAATACTGGCACGCCAATCAAGTTGCCCCGGTTGGCTGGCCTGCTTGTGACCAAATAACGCAGCAGAGACAGGAGTCCAACTTGCTGCTTCGCTGCCTTTCCTTCCTGAATCCTGGGGGCTAAAATAACATTGAAAAAAATGAACAGGGGAAAAGGGCCTAGCGCTGTCCTTAGCTTTGAATAACTGACTGGGCGGAGCGCGAGCCAGGACCCCAAACCCAAGGTGTTCCCCGATGAATGCTGACCTTCTGCTCCAACATGGCGGGCAAGGACTTCCCTCGGTCCATCCTCCCTGTCTGACTCTCGCCGTTCTGTAAAAGTTAGAGCCAACACAAATCCACGTCACGGCTTACGGTTCCATTATTTCACCAGGGCATGCACACTTCAGCTGACCGGGGCTAAGCGGGCAGCCCCGGTGACAGCCCTCGCAAAATTACCCACTGCCAATCGAAGGCGCAAAGTTGGGAAAGGGGTTGGGGGGGGGGAACCAGACAGGAAGAGGCAAAGCCCGAGCGAGAGGGGGGGGGGGGGTGGGGGAGGGGGAGCATGCTGGCCGTGCAGCAGACCTGATCGCGGGATCATTCAACGTAACATTGCGGGACACACAGAATGTGAGTAATTGGAGACGGGACGTGTGTAGAGTGAAGCATGCTCTGGAGGAACAGGTGATGGAATAGAATCATAGAACAGTACAGCGCAGAAGGAGGCCATTCGGCCCATCGAGTCTGCGCTGGCTCCAATGAAGAGCAACCCGTTAGTCCCCCTCCCCCGCTCTTTCCCCATAAGCCTGACATTTTTTTTTTTTTCCTTCCAATATTTATCCAATTCCCCTTTGAAGGCTACTATTAAAGCAGGGAAGTGGAGTTGAGGCCAGGATCAGATCAGATCAGCCATGATCTTATTGAATGGTGGAGCAGGCTCAAGGGGCCAAATGGCCGACTCCTGCTCCTATTTCTGATGTTCTTTTGGTCACCTGCGCTAATTTCTACTTATGTGGCTCGGTGTCAAATTTTTATCTCGTGATACTCCTGTGAAGCACCTTGGGACGTTTCACTACATTAAAGACGCTATATAAATACACATTGTTGGTTGTTGGGGCCGAAGGCGATTGATGAGCTAAAGTCTCAATATTCAGTCTCTCCGTCACTCACCCCGTGTGGCAAGAGTTAAACTGCCCTGAGACCAGGAGGATCCAGCGGTATAAACGTGTACGTGCGCTGCATCGACAGACGGAAATTGACTGTGTGTCAGCAAGCTGCCGGCCACAATGGTGACAATTAATGCTCCAGTGCACTGCACACTCACTGCATCGCTACTGCATCAATACAGGCAACGTTTAGTTACTGTCCATGCGTTTAACAGCCTGTCAAACAAAGTTGCAGTGGAATGGAATATCAGGCGGTGTTTGTAGCAGGCGGACGGTCTGGTAATGCCCGTTTCGCGTCAGCACCCGAGATGAATTTCTGGGTCCTTGCATTTAAACGGGAAATAAATATTTACCTCTACACAGTCAATATGGTGAGCTTAGTGGCATCATGCATAGAATGGTAAAATCCCATAAAACGTTAGTAAAAGTCTGGAAGTCAAACTGGGGAGAATTGCTCTGCTCTCTGTATGCAACAAGTTGCTAAAATCACAAAAAAAGGTGTTTACGTCTGGCTGCATACAATGGCTAATGTTCTTCACGCTGTAGCTTTGGGTTTCAGTTCTGCCTTCAGTCCATGTTTTCACCCCATCACAGCCCGGGAACAGTGAACGCAGGCTGTTTTAATGGGTTACACCTCCTGTGGTGTTAAGCTGAACACAATACACTTTAACCACCACATACTGCTTCCTACATCAAAACCACTCCCACTAAATCATCAGATTTCTTGGTTTTAGTGTTCAGGTCGCAGATGGGAACTCTCACCTCTTGCTTGACAGGCACATTCCACAAGGTGAATCGAGCACTTACCTGAATATCTGCAGAGACAAGGGAAGAATGATGAGAAACAGTGATTCGACAATCCAAACATTCTGGGACCATTTTCCCCAGATCTGAACAAACATTTTCACTTAAAAAATACAGTTTCTTTGCCTATCATCCGTGGCTCAGTGGGTAACACACTCGCCTCAGAGTCAGAAGGTTGTGGGTTTAAGTCCCATTCCTGAGACTTGAGCACAATAATCTAGGCTGACACTCAAGGGCTGCACTGTCGGAGGTGCCGTCTTTCAGATGAGATGTTAACCCGAGGCCCCGTCTACCCTCTCAGGTAGATGTAAAAGATCCCACGACACTATTTCGAAGAAGAGCAGGGGAATTATCCCCGGTGTCCTGGCCAATATTTATCTCTCAATCAACATCACTAAAACAGACGATCTGGTCATTATCACATTGCTGTTTGTGGGAGCTTGCTGTGCGCAAATTGGCTGCTGCGTTTCCCACATTGCAACAATGACTACACTCCAAAAAAAAAAGGTACTTTGTTCGGTCTAAAGCGCTTCGGGACGTCCGGTGGTCGTGAAATGCGCTATAGAAATGAAAGTCTGTCTTGTTGCATGAGGGCAAGCTTGCAAAGAAAGGGGAAACTGAGGAACATATGATATGCAAAGTGACTGCTGCAGAAACAAGCACTTCATACAAATCAACAAAATAAGTGAATGGAACAAGAGTTTTATAGAAAGATCAAAGGCCGGTTATATTACAGAATTTGATGGCCGTGGTTAACCATGATTTTTGCATTTTTATGGGATGAAACACTTGAAGGAAGGTCTGTCATTCTCTGAGAAGCCGACATGCCATCTGCCATGCAGAACTTATTCAGCTGCTATTCTGCCAGAACTTTGTCTCATTAACCATAACATAGATGGGCAACATCCCATTCTGGGGCTTGCTCAAACTGCACATCTTCGCTCAAGTGTTGACACTGTTTGTCAAGAAAGGAGCAGTGTTTGAAAAATGGAAGAGCTCATTTGTTTAAGAGATAGATATTCGAACTCATCGACAGGGTTTGTCGTTGCACTTCTTTCTCGAACACACCTCAGCCTCATCAGCAGGGTAGGTTCTCAACAATGTTCGCTGCAAATGTAACACCCCTATTTAAAAAAGGAGGCAGACAAAAAGCAGGAAACTATAGACCAGTTAGCCTGACATCTGTGGTTGGAAAAATGTTGAAGTCCATTATTAAAGAAGCAATAGCAGGACATTTGGAAAAGCAAAATTCGGTCAGGCAGAGTCAGCATGGAATTATGAAGAGGAAGTCATGTTTGACAAATTTTCTGGAGTTCTTTGAGGATGTAACGAACAGGGTGGATAAAGGGGAACCAGTGGATGTGGTGTATTTGGACTACCAGAAGGCATTTGACAATGTGCCACATAAAAGGTAACTGCACAAGATAAAAGTTCACGGGATTGGGGTAATATATTAGCATGGATAGAGGATTGGCTAACGAACAGAAAATAGAGAGTCTGGATAAATGGTTCATTCTCAGGTTGGCAATCAGTAACTAGTGGAGTACCGCAGGGATCAGTGCTGGGACCCCAACTATTTACAATCTACATTAACAACTTGGAAGAAGGGACTGAGTGTAACGTAGCCAAGTTTGCTGGCAATACAAAGATGGGAGGAACGGCAATGTGTGAGGAGGACACAAACAATCTGCAAAAGGACATAGACAGGCTAAGTGAGTGGGCAAAAATCTGGCAGATGGAGTATAATGTTGGAAAGTGTGAGGTCATGCACTTCGGCAGAAAAAAATCAAAGAGCAAGTTATTATTTAAATGGAGAAAGATTGCAAAGTGCCGCAGTACAGCGGGACCTGGGGATACTTGTGCATGAAACACAAAAGGATAGCATGCAGGTACAGCAAGTGATCAGGAAGGCCAATCGTATCTTGGCCTTTATTGCAAATGGGATGGAGTATAAAAATGGGGAAGTCTTGCTACAGTTATACAGGGTATTGGAGAGGCCACACCTGGAATACTGCGTGCAGTTTTGGTTTCCATATTTACGAAAGGATATACTTGCTTTGGAGGGAGTTCAGAGAAGGTTCACTAGATTGATTCCGGGGATGAGGGGGTTCACTTATGAGGAATGGTTGAGTAGGTTGGGCCTCAACTCATTGGAATTCAGAAGAATGAGAGGTGATCTTATCAAAACGTATAAGATTATGAGGGGACTTGACAAGGTGGATGCAGAGAGGATGTTTCCACTGATGGGGGAGACTAGAACTAGAGAGCATGATCTTAGAATAAGGGGCCACCCATTTAAAACTCCGATGAGGAGAAATTTATTTTCTCAGAGGGTTGTAAATCTGTGGAATTCGCTGCCCCAAAGAGCTGTGGAAGCTGGGACATTGAATAAATTTAAGACAGAAATAGACAGTTTCTTAAAAGATAAGAGGATATGGGGTTATGGGGAGCGGGCGGGGAAGTGGAGCTGAGTCCATGATCAGATGAGCCATGATCTTATTAAATGGTGGAGCAGGCTCGAGGGGCCGTGTGGCCTTCTCCTGCTCCTATTTCTTATGTTCTTATTCCCCAAAATCGAGCAAATTCCCAAAGCCATTAAAAGATTTTCTTAGTGTCAGAATGCCAGTCTCATTGGCAGAGGTCAGCAGCAAGCGCTCCCTCAGTACTGCCCCTCCGACAGTGCAGCACTTCCTTAGTACTGCCCCTCGGACAGAGCGGGACACACTCAGTACCGCCCCTCCGACAGAGTGGCGCTCTCTCAGTACTACCCCTCAGACAGTGCACCACTCCCTCAGTACTGCCCCTCCAACAGTGCGGCGCTCCCCCAGTACTGCTCCTCCGACAGTGCAGCACTCCCTCAGTACTGCCCCTCTGACAGTGCATCACTCCCTCAGTACTGCCCCTCCGACAGTGCATCACTCCCTCAGTACTGCCCCTCCGACAGTGCATCACTCCCTCAGTACTGCTCCTCCGACAGTGCGGCACTCCCTCAGTACTGCTCCTCCGACAGTGCATCACTCCCTCAGTACTGCCCCTCCGACAATGCAGCGCTCCCTCAGTACAGCATCTCCGACAGTGCATCACTCCCTCAGTACTGCTCCTCCGACAGCGCGGCACTCCCTCAGTACTGCTCCTCCGACAATGCAGCGCTCCCTCAGTACAGCATCTCCGATAGTGCAGCACTACTTCAGTACTGCCCCTCTGATAGTGCAGAACTCCCAAAGTACTGCACTGTGGGTGTCAGCTCAAGTCTCGAGTGGGGTTTGAACCCATGACTTCCTGACTCACAGGCGAGAGCGCTCCCACTGAGATATAGATGTTTAACCTGGTGAGATAACTGGGTCTGCGACTAATGTTAGTTGCACAACAGTATCGCTGCCTGCAGTAACTAGTAAACATTGCCTTTACAAGATTGCTGTCAAGTTAAATCCTGTTTGTAATTGCTGTTCGTGTACCAAAATCATTTCCTATCAATGTAAAACCCGAGATAAAATTAACAGCACAAATTCTATTCAAGATCAAAATATTTGCACAATGATTCACTGCCTTGCTCTTCTGTCACTGTGCGATATTTGTCCCTTCACTGGGATGGTTACCATGGTTGCAAATGTTTTCTCTATTTAAAAAAATGTTTTCTTTCATTTCTTTGTTTTTCCCCCTCCTTGAATTCCCACTGGGGTAACCAGTGCTCCGATGTTCCCTGCCTCCTCTCAGAAGCCTCCATTCTCTGGTACTTTAACATATAAATCTAGGCTGATACTCCCAGTGCAGTACTGAGGGAGCGCTGCACTGTCGGAGGGGCAGTACTGAGGGAGCGCTGCACTGTCGGAGGGGCAGTACTGAGGGAGCGCTGCATAAGAACATAAGAATTAGGAACAGGAGTAGGCCATCTAGCCCCTCGAGCCTGCTCCACCATTCAACAAGATCATGGCTGATCTGGCCGTGGACTCAGCTCCACTTACCCGCCCGCTCCCCGTAACCCTTAATTCCCTTATTGGTTAAAAATCTATCTGTGATTTGAATACATTCAATGAACTAGCCTCAACTGCTTCCTTGGGCAGAGAATTCCACAGATTCACAACCCTCTGGGAGAAGAAATTCCTTCTCAACTCGGTTTTAAATTGGCTCCCCCGTATTTTGAGGCTGTGCCCCCTAGTTCTAGTCTTCCCGACCAGTGGAAACAACCTCTCTGCCTCTATCTTGTCTATCCCTTTCATTATTTTAAATGTTTCTATAAGATCACCCCTCATCCTTCTGAACTCCAACGAGTAAAGACCCAGTCTACTCAATCTATCATCATAAGGTAACCCCCTCATCTCCGGAATCAGCCTAGTGAATCGTCTCTGTACCCCCTCCAAAGCCAGTATATCCTTCCTTAAGTAAGGTGACCAAAACTGCACGCAGTACTCCAGGTGCGGCCTCACCAATACCCTATACAGTTGCAGCAAGACCTCCCTGCTTTTGTACTCCATCCCTCTCGCAATGACGGCCAACATTCCATTCACCTTCCTGATTACCTGCTGCACCTGCTAACTAACTTTTTGGGATTCATGCACAAGGAACCCCAGGTCCCTCTGCACCTCAGCATGTTGCAATTTCTCCCCATTCAAATAATATTCCCTTTTACTGTTTTTTTCCCCCCAGGTGGATGACCTCACACTTTCCGACATTGTATTCCATCTGCCAAACCTTAGCCCATTCGCTTAACCTATCCAAATCTCTTTGCAGCCTCTCTGTGTCCTCTATACAACCCGCTTTCCCACTAATCTTTGTGTCATCTGCAAATTTTGTTACACTACACTCTGTCCCCTCTTCCAGGTCATCTATGTATATTGTAAACAGTTGTGGTCCCAGCACCAATCCCTGTGGCACACCACTAACCACCGATTTCCAACCCGAAAAGGACCCATTTATCCCGACTCTCTGCTTTCTGTTCGCCAGCCAATTCTCTATCCATGCTAATAATTTCCTCTGACTTCGCGTACCTCTATCTTCTGCAGTAACCTTTTGTGTGGCACCTTATCGAATGCCTTTTGGAAATCTAAATACACCGCATCCATCGGTACACCTCTATCCACCATGCTCATTATATCCTCAAATAATTCCAGTAAATTAGTTAAACATGATTTCCCCTTCATGAATCCATGCTGTGTCTGCTTGATTGCACTATTCCTATCTAGATGTCCCGCTATTTCTTCCTTAATGATAGTTACAAGCATTTTCCCCACTACAGATGTTAAACTAACCGGCTTATAGTTACCTGCCTTTTGTCTGCCCCCCTTTTTAAACAGAGGCGTTACATTAGCTGCTTTCCAATCCGCTGGTACCTCCCCAGAGTCCAGAGAATTTCGGTAGATTATAACGAATGCATCTGCTATAACTTCCGCCATCTCTTTTAATACCCTGGGATGCATTTCATCAGGACCAGGGGACTTGTCTACCTTGAGTCCCATTAGCCTGTCCAGCACTACCCCCCCTAGTGATAGTGATTGTCTCAAGGTCCTCCCTTCCCACATTCCTGTGACCAGCAATTTTTGGCATGGTTTTTGTATCTTCCACTGTGAAGACCGAAGCAAAATAATTGTTTAAGGTCTCAGCCATTTCCACATTTCCCATTATTAAATCCCCCTTCTCATCTTCTAAGGGACCAACATTTACTTTAGTCACTCTTTTCCGTTTTATATATCTATAAAAGCTTTTCTATCTGTTATTAAGTTTACTTTCGTAATCTATCTTTCCTTTCATTATTGCTTTTTTAGTCATTCTTTGCTGTTGTTTAAAATTTTCCCAATCTTCTAGTTTCCCACTAACCTTGGCCACCTTATACGCATTGGTCTTTGATTTGATACTCTCCTTTATTTCATTGGTTATCCACGGCTGGTTATCCCTTCTCTTACCGCCCTTCTTTTTCGCAGGAATATATTTTTGTTGCGCACTATGAAAGAGCTCCTTAAAAGTCCTCCACTGTTCCTCAATTGTGCCACCGTTTAGTCTGTGTTTCCAGTCTACTTTAGCCAACTCTGCCCTCATCCCACTGTAGTCCCCTTTGTTTAAGCATAGTATGCTCATTTCTGACACAACTTCCTCACCCTCAATCTGTATTACAAATTCAACCATACTGTGATCACTCATTCCGAGAGGATCTTTTACGAGGAGATCGTTTATTTTTCCTGTCTCATTACATAGAAACATAGAAACATAGAAAATAGGTGCAGGAGTAGGCCATTCGGCCCTTCTAGCCTGCACCGCCATTCAATGAGTTCATGGCTGAACATTCAACTTCAGTACCCCATTCCTGCTTTCTCGCCATACCCCTTGATCCCCTTAGCAGTAAGGACCTCATCTAACTCCTTTTTGAATATATTTAGTGAATTGGCCTCAACAACTTTCTGTGGTAGAGAATTCCACAGGTTCACCACTCTCTGTGTGAAGAAGTTCCTCCGCATCTCGGTCCTAAATGGCTTACACAGGACCAGATCTAACTTAGCTTGCTCCCTTGTAGGTTCTGTAACATACTGTTCTAAGAAACAATCCCATATGCAGTCTATGAATTCCTCCTCCAGGCTACCCCGTGCGATTTGACTTGACCAATCGATATGTAGGTTAAAATCCCCCATGACTACTGCCGTTCCTTTTTCACATGCCTCTATTATTTCCTTGATTATTGCCCGCCCCACCGTGAAGTTATTATTTGGGGGCCTATAAACTACGCCCACCAGTGACTTTTTCCCCTTACTATCTCTAATCTCCACCCACAATGATTCAACATTTTGTTCATTCGAGCCAATATCATCTCTCACAACTGCCCTGATATCATCCTTTATTAACAAAGCTACCCCACCTCCTTTCCCTTCTTGTCTATCTTTCCGAATCGTCAGATACCCCTGTATGTTTAATTCCCAGTCTTGGCCACCCTGCAAACGCGTTTCTGTAATGGCCACCAAATCATACCCATTTGTAATGATTTGTGCCGTCAACTCATTTACTTTATTTCAAATGCTGCATGCGTTTAGGTAGAGTGTTTTAATCCTAGTTTTTAAACCATGATTTTTAGTTTTGACCCCTCCTGCAGCCCCTTTATATTCAGTGGCCCTTTTTGTTTTTTGCCTTGGGTTTCTCTGCCCTCCACTTTTACTCATCTCCTTTCTGTCTTTTGCTTTGTCTCCTTTTTGTTTCCCTCTGTCTCCCTGCATTGGTTCCCATCCCCCTGCCATATTAGTTTAATTCCTCCCCAACAGCACTGTTGGAGGGGCAGTACTGAGGGAATGCCGCACTGTCGGAGGAGCAGTACTGAGGGAATGCCGCACTGTCGGAGGAGCAGTACTGAGTGAGTGCCGCACTGTCGGAGGAGCAGTACTGAGGGAGCGCCGCACTGTCGGAGGGGCAGTACTGAGGGAGTGCCGCACTGTCGGAGGGGCAGTACTGAGGGAGTGCCGCACTGTCGGAGGAGCAGTACTGAGGGAGCGCCGCACTGTCGGAGGGGCAGTACTGAGGGAGCGCTGCACTGTCGGAGGGGCAGTACTGAGGGAATGCTGCACAGTTGGAGGTGACGTCTTTCGGATGAGATGTTAAACCGAGGCCCCTTCTGCTGTCTCACATGAAAGGCACTCTATAAATGCAAGTCTTTGTTTCCCTGCCTCTGAGCAGTGTCACCGCTGGGCGAGTGATACATTGCCACACAAACCCAGAGAGGGCGGGGCGTGAACCCTCCCAACAGGCTGTTGGCTGTTTGTGTTGCTCAGCAATTCGCTCTCGCCAATTGCAAAATTCCACCTATCAGGGGATGAGATGGTGTGCGGGGTCGGAGATCGTTTACACCCAGAACATCAATCAGCATAAAATAAAATCTATTTAGAAGTAAAATCGGGCTCGAGACAAACTGCTGGGAACTTGCCTGACCTTAGCATGGCACTGCGCGCCAAACAAGCTGGAAAAAGGGGAAAGAGTGCTTGGGCTGTTAACCTGCGGCCCGAAGTGTAATCTGGCCTTTCTCTGTCAGACACTGAAGCCTGGCAGAAGCCCCCTTTGCGTGAGGGGCTGCACACGATCCGATTAAGCCCTGAAAGGAGTTCGGAAAATCGGCTGACACGCCTGAGTTCAGCTCTGGGGGAGGTTGGGGCGGGTCAAATCATTAACCAAAAGTCGAGACTTGGAGAGACTAAGTGCCAAGCTGGATAAATCATTAACCAGAAGTTGCTGGAGAGAGAGAGAGAGAGAGAGAGAGAGGGGCGACCAGGGCTGAAGGTTTAGGCCGGGTTGAGGCCTGCCATAGCCGGGAGAGTTAAAATCCCCGTTTCTGACTGTCCGACCGTACACCCTCCGAGTGTTGTTGTGATGTGGTGAGGTCCCATTGGAGTACAGTATGTGTTAATAACATCCCCCTACCTGCGCTACTCCTCTGGTACTGTCGGTGAGGTGTGGCGAATTCAGCAGACTGCAGCTAAGAGCAAAGGAACATTACAATCAGCGCACTTCAACGTCAAAATATCACCAACAGATTTAAATAACAACTTGTATTTATATAGCGCCTTTAATGTAGCAAAATATCCCAAGGAGCATCACAGTAGCATGATCACCTGCCACATAGAATCATAGAAACATAAAAAATAGGTGCAGGAGTAGGCCATTCGGCCCTTCGAGCCTGCACCCACCATTAAATATGATCATGGCTGATCATGCAACTTCAGTACCCCATTCCTGCTTTCTCTCCATAACCCTTGATCCCTTTAGCCGTAAGGGCCACATCTAACTCCCTTTTGAATATATCCAATGATCTGGCCTCAACAACTTTCTGTGGTAGAGAATTCCACAGGTTCACCACTCTCTGCGTGAAGAAGTTTCTCCTCATCTCAGTCCTAAATGGCTTACCCCTTATCCTTAGACTGTGACCCCACATGAGATATTAGGACAGGTGACCAAGAGCTTGCTCAAAGAGGTGGGTTTTAAGGAGCGTCTTAAAGGAGGAGAGAGATGTGGAGAGCTGAAGATATTTAGGGAGGGAGTTCCAGAGCTTAGGGCCCAGGCAGCTGAAGGCACGGCCACCAATGGTGGAGCGATTAAAATCGGGGATGCTCAAGAGGCCAGAATCGGAGGAGCGCAGAGATCTTGGAGGGTTGTAGGGCCGGAGAAGGTTAGAGAGATAGGGAGGGGCGAGGCCATGAAGGATGCGAAAAAAAAGGATGAGAATTTTAAAACCGAGGCGTTGCTTAACCGGGAGCCAATGTAGGTAAGCGAGCACAGGGAGTGATGGGTGAGCGGGACTTGGTGCTAGTTAGGACAAGGGCTGCCGTATTTTGGATCAGCTTTAGATCTACGCAGGGTAAAATGTGGGAGGCCGGCCAGGAGTATGTTGGAACAGTCAAGTCTAGCGGTAACAAAGGCATGGATGAGGGTTTCAGCAGCAGATGAGCTGAGGCCGGGGCGGAGTTGAGCAATGTTCGAGAGGTGGAAGTAGGCGGTCTTAGTGAGGGTGCGGATATGTGGTCGGAAGCTCATCCCGGGGTCAAATAGGACGCCAAGGTTGCGAACAATCTGGTTCGGCCTCAAAGACAGTTGCTCGGGAGAGCGCTGTAGAGTCGGTGGCTGGGGAACGGAGTTTGTGGAGGGAGCCGAAGACAATGGTTTCGGTCTGCCCAATGTTTAATTGGAAGAAATTTCTGCTCATCCATATCTGGATGTCGGACCGAGGAGGGGTCGAGAGAAGTGGTAGTGAGGTAGAGCTGGGTGTCGTCAGCGTACATGTGGAAACTGACGCTGTGTTTTCGGATGATGTCGCCAGGGGGCAGCATATAGATGAGGGTCCTGTGCTCCCCTATTTCTAAAAATAAAGAAATGCTTTAAATGATCGGTTGACTCCAAAGCGCCTCTCCCCAAATAATCTATGGTTGTCCCGTTCAGTGTGATGGAACTTTAAGCTCCAGGGGTCTGAAACCTGCCCCACTCTGAGCCCTGCAATTATTTTGCAGTGAGGATTGAAACACGGTGTGCGGACAGTAGAAGCTGCTTTCTCACAGCTGTGCAGCCTGCAGTTTCCCCAACCCCCTTAGTTTCACTTCCTCTGCGATCTACATCCTACTGGTGAAATGTTTAATCTGTGGGTGGCACTGGAGAGTCTCCTCGAATTTCCGATTGGTCCAAGCTAAATATATATGGTGCGGATCTCACTTCACAAAGCTGGCAATGGTGGCACAGGCTCCGACATCACTGGCACAGGCATCACTTCAACCGGCACACCTGGCACTGGCACATCTGGCACTGGCACACTGGCAGTGTCCACACTGGCATCACTGGCAGTGCCCACACTGGCACCATCACTGACATCACTGGCAGTGCCCACATTGGCATGGCGATGAGGGACTACCTATGCCCACACTGGCACTATCACTGGCACACTCTTCTACCGTCTCCCGACCCTCCCTTCCAGATGTGCAGCAGTTCTGCAACAGACTGCTCAAGGCGTGAAGCCCGAACACTGGCCACGAGCTCGCTGCCCTCAACACCTACTCACACGGAAAAGCACATCTCACCTTGCTCAGCGTGCGAGTCTCTCCTCGCTTAACGTTTAAGATGTGTCAGGAACTCAGTCAACTACTTGAAAGCAGTGGAACGTCTGGTCACTTTATAACTCGATAAATTTAGCAGGGGTCATTTTGGCCAAAGGGTGAAAAGAGGCGCTAAATGGGCGCAGTGCGATTCAGAAATGCTTGTTTGAAAGTTCAGATTTAGCAGTAAGTTTTGGTTAATTGATGAATATCACGAGTTGATCGTGCCTGCAGGCACGATCCAGCAACCTGCAGGTTTAGCACTCAGCGCTGATTAAACGCACTTTTTGTGGAGCAGTATATGTTGGCTCCACTCACCCACTTCCACTGAATGTGCAGAGTGGGCTGGCTGGCACACAGCAGCACGTTGCAGGATGGCTCAGGGACCGAGGGAGAGGGCGCACAGGTTCTCGGATGCGACACTGGAGGTCCGGGTGGAGGAGGTCCAGCGGAGTAGGGAGGTCCTGTGTCTGCAGGAGAGGGGGAGGGGGGGGGGTCCCTCTCTCCTGGTGCTGCTCTGCCTGGCCTCACGCCCTCCGCCCATTCCTCGTCCAGACCAAGAGGGGCCTCTGTCAAGATGCCCAAGCTCTCCCTTTCTCGTGGTGACTCCTATAAAAGGTACAGTAACACAGCACTCACTCTTTTTAGGTGAAATTCTCCAGAGAATTTGCGGAATAAATGTTGCTCAAGTGTTGGTGAATTCTTGACCAAGTGTCCCAGAAACGCTGCCGATGTGTTTCCGAAGTCCTCGTCACAGCTCCAGCAGAAATGTCCACAAAATGGTGAGTATCCCTTTAAGTAGCGCCGTGTTTACTCCCAACTAGCTGGTCGCTGTTAGGAGAGGGCGTTAATTGGAACACTAGCCTCTTTAATGAATGCTAGCAGGCATTTTAAGAGGTAATCAGCTATTTAACGATCTTACGGGCGGCCGTTCCTAGTGCTGGCTTCAACTCCTTTACCAAGATGGCATCTTGCACTAAACATGGGCCAAACCGCCATTTCAGTTTAAGATCCCAGCTTGACCACCTCTTTAGCGCCGAAGGTATTTGGCGAAAATTGCCTCATAATGTCTTGGCATCCTGCTCACAAAGTGCAACATCCCCACTGACAACTGGGAGTCCCTGGCCAAAGACCGTCCTAAGTGGAGGAAGTGCATCCGGGAGGGCGCTGAGCACCTCGAGTCTCGTCGCCGAGAGCGTGCAGAAATCAGCAGGCAGTGGAAAGAGCTCCCACCCTCCCCTTCCCTCAACGACTATCTGTCCCACCTGTGTCAGGGACTGTGGTTCTCATTTTGGACTGTTCAGCCACCGAAGGACTCATTTTTAAGAGTGGAAGCAAGTCTTCCTCGATTCCGAGGGACTGCCTATGATGATGATGATGACGATGAAAAATACTTCACTTCCACCTCTCTCCTCTGGCACAAATCTCTCTCTTGAAGTTGGCCAAAACTACAGAATGTGTGTTTCAACGCTCTGATGTATCTTGGGTTTAGTCAACATTGATACAATTCCAATGTCATCTCAACTCCTTGATGTGTTACTGCCTTGAACAACTGAGGTTAGCCTGCATTTCGTAACGGCCAACTCTACTCTGTTCGCGGCTTGTGTTATATCTCGACATCTGCGCACCATTAAATATTATTCGTTACGAGAGAGTAAATACGCTGACATTCTTGCTTACCCTGTAGAGGCCATTTCTCCCGTGGGTGGGGAGCGAGGGGGATTTACAGGTTGACTCCTGCGGAGCTGTGGGAGCAAGGGCATTGCAATTATCTCAGCTGCATTTTAAAAAATTCATAGCACTTTCAGTGAAAATAACAAATTCAGGTAGACATCATCTTGTGTGTTACAGGCTCTGAAATATATCATTTATATTATATAACTATTATATATTATATAACTGCAACGCAATTCAATGTAATTATTTGGCTTTCTTTCCTTATTAAACTCACATGTAAATTCGAAGTTATTGAAATACCCTTCAGTAATGAAATTAAGTGGCTGACAGACTGATGTTGGAGAATTATATCACAGTGAGTATTGGTTTTAATCACCCCACTTTTCACTGTGATTTACAATGACGCTACATAAACTAGAGGTGATCCAAAACTCGGCAGCCCATGTCCTAACTCACACCAAGTCCCGCTCACCCATCACCCCAGTGCTCGCTTACCTACATTGGCTCCCGGTTAAACAACACCTCGATTTCAAAATTCTCATCCTTATTTTCAAATCCCTCCATGGCCCTCGCCCCTCCCTATCTCTGTAATCTCCTCCAGTCCCACAACCCCCCCAGAGATGTCTACGCTCCTCTAATTCTGCCCTCCTGAGCATCCCTGATTATAATCGCTCCACCATCGGTGGCCGTGCCTTCTGTTGTCTGGGCCCCAAGCTCTGGAACTCCCTCCCTAAACCTCTCCACCTCTCTACCTCTCTTTCCTCCTTCAAGACGCTCCTTAAAACCTGCCTCTTTGACCAAGCTTTTGGTCACCTGCGCTAATTTCTCCTTATGTGGTTCGGTGTCAAATTTTTATTGCATAATAAATATTCCTGTGAAGCACCTTGGGACGTTTCACTATGTTAAAGGTGCTATATAAATGCAAGTTCTTGTTATTATTTATAGGACAACACTCAGACTGATTCAAGCATCAACATTGATTAATTTACAGTAGTTGCAAATATTCTAAAGATGAGAACAGGGTTGAAGCACCAGTATTCACTCTGCATGAATTTGAATACAGGCACGTGGCAAGCAGGTCCCACATGTCATGTCTCACGAGCCCCACACACTGGAATTCACAGTCAATGGCAGAACAAAGGCGTTCTCCGCTGGCCCCGAACCAAGCTTCGCACAAAGATCTCCCGGCCTCGGTGTCGAGAATTTCAGGTTTTCCGACGCGTAATTCAAATCAACGCATTGCGGTGGGAATCCCCGAGTGCGAGCTACTGTGGCACCAACAGGCTGTCTAAGCAGCCAATCAAAAGGCAGAATTCTCACAGAAGTGGGTGCGCTCTTAAAATTCAAACTTTTAAAAGATGTTAGAGAGAGCAAAACAAAGATTGGGGCTCTCACATGAGGTGGGGGGCGGGGGGGGGGAGGAAAACCTGAAAGATGACCATACTTTCAAAACAAATTTTTAAAAAAAAGTCTTAAAATTTATTATTTTTTTTATTAAAATGGATAAATTTTGACTAGTATTTCAGGGCCATAACGTTTGTTTAGCAGCCAATACGCTGTTGAAATTCCAGTTATACCCAATTCAAAAGGATCTAACTTTTAGTGGGGAAGGTAACAGCGTACTTACTGCGGAAGAGACGAAGTTTTCATCAGTTTCCGTGATTGGAGAGGTTTCACTGATTGCCGACTCTATGGGGTGGGGTGGGGGATGGGCACCGCGCAGCCAGTGTGGGAGCAGTGAATGACAGACCGGATTTAGGATTTCCCGTTCGGCTGCACAGGTGCTAAATCTAGAAGTTGCGGTCAGTTTTAAAGGCAGAAAGAAAAAAAAAGACTTGCATTTATATAGCGCCTTTCACGACCACCGGACATCTCAAAGCACTTTGCAGCCAATGAAGTACTTCTGAAGTGTAGTCACTGTTGTAATGTGGGAAAGGCGGCAGCCAATTTCTGTACAAGCAAGCTCCCACAAACAGCAATGTGATAATGACCAGATAATCAGTTTTTTTGTTAAGTTGATTGAGGGATAAATATTGGCCAGGACACCGGGGATAACTCCCCTGCTCTTCTTCCAATAGTGCCATGGGATCTTTTACGTCTACCTAAGAGAGCAGACGGGGCCTCAGAAAATAAAAGCGGTTTCCAGCTCAAATTTGAGGCCAAACAGGTACTGATGCATTTTCTTTACCCCGAACACACACGCTAATGCCTCTTTCTCAATCGTGCTGTTGGCCCTCTCGGCCTTAGACAAGCTCCTGGAGGCATAGGCGACAGGTTGCAACTTCCCTGCAACGTTAGCTTGTTGTAATACACACCCGCCTCCGTACAACGATGCGTCACATGCTAGCACAAATCTTTTACACGGGTTATACAATACAAGCAGCTTGTTGGAGCATAAAATGTTTCTGGCTTTCTCAAAAGCAATTACTTTTTTCTCCATACCCAGTTCTCACCTTTGCGCAATAACACATGGAGGGGCTCTAAAAGGGTGCTTAACCCCGGTAGGAAGTTACCAAAATAGCTGAGGAGTCCCAGGAACGACCGCAGCTCCGTGACATTCTGTGGCCTGGGCGCGTTCCTGATAGCCTCTGTCTTGGTGTCTGTGTGCCGAATGCCATCCGCCGCGATCTTTCTCTCCAAAAACTCCACTTCTGTTGCCATGAAGACGCATTTCAACCTCTTCAGCCGCAGCCCTACACGATCCAGTCGCTGGAGGACCTCCTCCAGGTTTTGTAGGTGCTCGGCGGTGTCCCGACCCGTGACCAATATATCGTCCTGAAAGACCACCATGTGTGGTACCGACTTGAGTAGGCTCTCAATGTTTCTCTGGAAGATCACTGCAGCCGACCGAATTCCAAACGGGCATCTGTTGTAGATTAACAGTCCCTTGTGCGTGTTGATGCAGGTGAGTCCCTTCGAAGACTCCTCCAGCTCCTGCATCATGTAGGCCGAAGTCAGGTCGAGCTTTGTGAACGTCTTGCCTCCTGCCAGCGTCGCAAATAGGTCGTCTGCTTTAGGTAGCAGGTATTGGTCCTGTAGCGAAAAACGATTAATAGTTATTTTATAATCGCCGCAAATCCTGACCATGCCATCACTTTTGAGTACTGGAACAATCGGGCTGGCCCAATCGCTGAATTCCACTGGGGAGATGATGCCCTCGCGTTGCAGCCTGTTCAGTTCAATTTCCACTCTCTCCCTCATCATGTGAGGTACCGCTCGCACCTTGTGGTGAATGGGTCGTGCCTCTGGGACCAAGTGGATCCGCACCTTCGCCCCGGAAAAGTTTCCAATGCCTGGCTCAAAAAGGGAAGGAACTTTGTTCAGAACCTGGGTACATGAGGCCTCATCGACATGTGATAGCGCTCGGATGTCATCCCAGTTCCAGCGGATTTTGCCCAGCCAGCTCCTTCCAAGCAGTGTGGGGCCATCGCCCCAGACAATCCAGAGTGGCAGTTCGTGCACCGGGCCCTCGTAGGTGACCTTGACGATGGCGCTGCCCAGGACAGGGATAAGCTCTTTGGTAAACGTTCTCATTTTCGTGTGGATGAGCTCAGGGCTGGTCTGAATGCCTTGTTGCACCACAGTCTCTCAAACATCTTTTTACTCATGATGGATTGGCAAGTGCCAGTGTCCAGTTCCATGGCTACGGGTAAGCCATTCAATTTTACGTTTAGCATTATAGGTGGACATTTCGTCGAAAATGTGTGCACCCTGTGTACTTCAGCATCTGCCTCCTCTTTGAGGCTCAAAATTGCTTTGATCCACCATAGACCGATCTTCCTCTACAACGTGGTGGTTAGCAGGTTTTGCAGAGCTTGCAGCTCATTTGCAAGCTCGTTGGAGGTGCCCCATTGTTCCACAGCTCTTGCAAACATACCCTTTGAAGCGGTATGAATAGGCTGAATGGAAGCCTCCACAACGCCAACAAGGTGTGAATTGCCTTGCATTCATCCTTTGTTGCGGACTCGGAGTCATCTGGGTCACCTGAGGCCTGCTGGCAGTTGCAGACGCGTGGGTTCTGCCCTATACATTTCTGCTCGCAAACACAGTTCCAGTTAATTTATGAACATTGCTAGCACTTGTGTACTGAGAGATTTGTTTGGTGTTATCACTGGTGGACATAAACGCCTGTGCTATTGCAATAGCCTTACTGAGGGTCGGTGTCTCTACAGTCAAAAGTTTTCGTAGGCTGGTCTCGTGGCCAATGCCCAGTATAAAAAAGTCTCTGAGCATTTGCTCCAGGTGGCCATCAAACTCACATTGTCCTGCAAGTCGCCTTAGCTCGGCGATGAAGCTCGCCACTTCCTGACCTTCAGATCGCTGGCACGTGTAGAACCGATACCTCGCCATCAGCACGCTCTCCCTCGGGTTAAGATGCTCCCGAACCAGTGTACACAGCTCCTCATACGACTTATCCGTGGGTTTCACCGGAGCCAAAAGATTCTTCATGAGGCTGTAGGTCAGTGCCCCGCAGACTGAATAGGATCACTCTCCTTTTTGCAGCGCTTCCTTTTCCGTCCAGCTCGTTGGCTACAAAGTACTGGTCTAGCCGTTCGACATAGGCTTCCCAGTCCTCACCCTCCGAGAACTTCTCCAGGATGCCCACAGTTTGCTGCATCTTTGCGTTGGATTCGTACTCTCATCGCCAGTTATTGTGTTCCTAACACAGATGAGACTGCATGCAGGGAGGTTAAAGAAACAGTGACCTCAGTCTTTAATAAGGCACTCCAGAGTGAGGAACAGGCCTTAGGGGCCGGCTTATACACAGTGCTCCCAAGGGATGCTGGGATCCCTTGGGACTTCAGGGGTGAGCCCCCTGGTGGCGGAACATGGGCGTGCATGCTTTACAGATACACAACAGAGTGACAGAGCTGGTGGTCAGAACTGGGCCACCTCATATATGGCAAGATACAATGTTATACTCGGCTGCCATTTTGATCTGATTATAGATTGAAAGATTTTGACCCAAGTCCAGATTCAGGCCTGTTTTGAGCAGAATTGAAAGTATTTACCTTACTCTATTTGAAAGAGACTGTATTTTGGCAGTAAAGGTTTGAACAGTTTGACGTATAGTGTTATAAATCACATCAGTTCTCTGCAATGGCTGCTTTGAGCCCATCCATCAGAGGAACTGCCTCTCACTCTGGGACATCCGGCGTGCTTCAGGTAATTGTTCAGCAACAGCAGCAAGCAGCTGAAGACTAACTCACTGCCGCCCGAATGCAGACAGAGTTCCCACCCCACGGGTACAGGGGAGATGTGAGACTTTAATGCGACAGAAATGATCCGAATGCAATGGAGGCCAGCGGCACCTCTCCGGCCTCCAGCTGGGGGTCTCTGGGTACTTCCACACTCTCTCCGGACTTTGCAGACACTTCTTGGACAGTCCGTTCCAGACATCCATCAAGCTGTGTGTGGAGGAGTTCAATCTGACCTTTCTGCGCCCTTGACACAGTCAGCCATGGCTCAGTGGGCAGCGCACGCGCCTCGGAGTCAGAAGGTCGCGGGTTCAAGTCCCACTCCAGGGACTTGAGCACATAAATCCAGGCTGACATTCCCAGTGCGGTGCTGAGGGAGCGCTGCACTGTCGGAGGTGCCACCTTTCAGATAAACCGAGGCCACGTTTGCTCTCTCTGGTGGATATAAAAGATCCCACGGCACTATTTCGAAGAAGAGCAGGGGAGTTATCCCCGGTGTCCCGGGGCCAATATTTATCCCTCAATCAACATAACAAAAAAAACAGATGATCTGGTCATTATCACATTTCTGTTTGTGGGAGCTTGCTGTGCGCAAATTGGCTGCCGCGTTTCCCACATTACAACAGTGACTACACTCCAAAAGTACTTCATTGACTGTAAAGTGATTTGAGACATCCGGTGGTTGTTACAGGCGCTATATAAATGTAAATTTTGCTTTCTTCTTTCTCGTCCCTATTGAAGACTGCACCCCCTGCTGTAGAATCACATCATAACAGGGAAAAATTCCAAAGATGAACATAGTGGCTGACAGAATCGGACGGTGTCACAAAATGGGCGGTATCGAATCGGCTGCCCGAGACGAATTTCTAGACCAATATTTCTTTGCAGGTTAACCTGTCGGAAGCTCTGAAAGGTAATGTTCTGTGGGAAGCACGGACCTTACAGGATTCTAATCAATAGCCGCTTTGTGCTCTTGTTCCCAAGCCAGGTTTTATTGGAAACAAAGCTTTTTTTTTTAATAAAGACCAGTAGCATGAAGTACGTTCTTCAATAAAACATTCTCCAACTGAAACACAATCATTAGATTGTGCAGACGGAGCTGTACCCGATGTGTTAACCTTTCATTGAAAAGAATGAGAGGTGATCTTATCGAAACGTGTAAGATTATGAGGGGGCTTGATAAGGTGGATGCAGAGAGGATGTTTCCACTGATGGGGGAGACTAGAACTAGAGGGCATGATCTTAGAATAAGGGGCCGCCCATTTAAAACTGAGATGAGAAGGAATTTCTTCTCTGAGGGTTGTAAATCTGTGGAATTCGCTGCCTCAGAGAAGCTGGGACATTGAATAAATTTAAGACAGAAATAGACAGTTTCTTAAATGATTAGGGGATAAGGGGTTATGGGGAGCGGGCGGGGAAGTGGACCTGAGTCCATGATCGGATCAGCCATGATTGTATTAAATGGTGGAGCAGGCTCGAGGGGCCATATGGTCTACTCCTGCTCCTATTTCTTATGTTCTTATGTTGTATCCCCCCAACCCCCAGACACTGGCTACCCTCCACTGTCCTTCACTTCCTGTCGATTCCCTCTCCCAGGTGTTATTGTATCCAAGGGAAACCTTTCTATTAATGAAATGTCCCACGCCTCTGCGAATTCCAAACAGTGGGACAGTTTTCCTGCATACATCTGCAGTTACTTTGGCTGCACAGGGGTGGGTCTTCAGACCAAGCTCCGTGTTTTATTGTCTCCCAAGTTCTGAAAGGGCTTCGAACTATTACATGTGGCAGGAAATCACAAACTCCGAAACCAGAATACTGCTTAGTTTTCTGTTAATGACTCTTACAGAAACTCCTGGTGGTTCTGTCTGGAAGTGAACGAGATTTCCTCCCTCGTGGTTTTGATTTCTCCAACTCTTCCTTCAAAATCATCTTTCCCAGGCCAGACTGGATCTAGAACGCAACAAACAAAACAGTGACTCTAGTGAAAAAATATTAAACACAACTGTGTGTGCGCTAGTGTGCGTGAGAGACATGTGTGTATGTGTGTGTGTTGGAGTGTGTGTGTATGTGCGAGTTTGTGTGCGTATCTATCGGCGTGGTGTGTGTGTATGTATGTGTGCGG